>NW_020799117.1:20292628-20294987 GCF_003259725.1 Athene cunicularia | reverse complement strand
GAGGGGGGGGGAGGGGCCTAAGGCCCCTCCCCCACCCCACCCATTTGGGCTCCATGGCTGCAAGAGGCACAACCACCTCGTCCTGCCCCATCCCGGGGAGCCACCATCTCCCTGTCCCAGAGGGCTACAGCTCCACCCCAGGTGGCACCGTCTACTCTACCACGCCAGGGGGTAAGGCCCAGCATGGGGATGGGGTTGTCCCTCGAGTGGAACAGTGGCCTCAGCTGCCTCAGCCTGGCCAAATTTAGGCAGTCCCTTCCTGAGCTCTCTGTTTGGGCATAGGTGTCTGCTCTGGGTGCCAGGTACAGGCAGGTCTGTGGGGTGGTGGCTTCCCTGGCAGTCCAGAGCTGGAGTGGAAAGGGGAACCCCAAATACTGCTGGAAGTTAGGGCTGTTGTCTCCCCGTGGTGCCTGGGGGTGCGGGTGGAGGGCAGCGGGCTGCTGGCAGCGCTGCCGGGCGCAGCACTGGTCCCTCGGGGCAGGCACTGCCCAGGCAGGGCTGGCTGGAGCTGGGGGAGGTGTGGGAGTAGCACAAGGAGTCTGCTCCTGCCCAAGCTCCCCAGCCCTGGGGGAAGGTACTGGGTGGTGTAGCTCCCTCCAGGGATACCCTAGGCCTACCCTCTTGCCCCCCCTCCAACCCCCTGCCAAAGCCCCTGGTTCAGCTGTTGAGCAGGTCCTTTTCTCCCCCGTGTGTCCTCCAGATAGCACCTGCCCCGTCCCTGAGCTGGGCATGTTTGGGCTGAGCGGCAGGCACCCGCTCTATGGGCGCTAGCTAATTGTGTGTCTCCGATAAGCTTATCTGGGGCCGGCGCCAGGCTCAGGGCTGGCGGGGTGGTGGCAGGCGCAGTGCAGGTTGTGTAACGTGTTTGCGTGCTGGGAAGGGCCCAGCCCGCGCAGAGGCTCTGGGCTTGCTGCTGCCTGGTGCTGGGCTTGCTGCTGGAGCCTGGCAGGGAATCTGGTGCTGGGCCTCAGGGTCAGCCGGGCAGGGGGAGGCAGCTCTATCTTAGACCTGTTGCAGGGCGGCAGCCGTGGCACACAGGCACTGCCCAGGGGCTGTGCACCCAGCGGCTAGCGCCCTGCAGCCAGTGTCCCCTCAAACCCAGGGCGTTGTCCTCGGGCAGGGCACAGCAGGGTCGCTTGCTGGCCAAGGTGCTGGGTGCAGCTCCCTGTGGTGCCAGCAGGGTGGGCACCCGGCATTTGCTGTTTGAGAGCTGCAGGGAGCCACCCCCGAGCCAGCCACCTCTGGGCAGGGTCTGCTGCGGACCTGCCTGCTGCCTGCCTGTGGGGATTGGGCTGTGGCCAAGTGCCCCAGGGCTGGCCTGGCCCCCCGGGCAGCACAGGTAGCTGCAGTGTCAGCTGCCACAGGGCACTTGCAGCACACTGACCCCCCTGCCCTGTGCCCTGGCAGAGCTACAGGAGCCTTGGGAGGAGGAACTGTGGGGGGAAGAGCTGCTGGGCAGGATGGGTGTCACAGTCTGCCCTGTGGGAAGCCCCACAGTGGCTCCAGAGCCAGCTGTGTCACTGAGCTGTGTCCCAGCACTGGGTGCCACCCCTGCTCTGGGCGCTCTGGCCGTGGTGCTTGAAGATGGGGGTGGCCAGGGGCTGGCGGTGCCTGAGAGCCCCCCACTTTTGGCAGGTACCCGCATCATCTACGACCGCAAGTTCCTGCTGGAGTGCAAGAATTCACCCGTGGCCAGGACCCCTCCCTGCTGCCTGCCCCAGATCCCCGGTGTCACATCCCTGGCCCAGTCCAGCCTCGTCAAGCTGGAGGAGCTCAAGGAGCGGAATGAGAGTGAAGAAGCCATGCCAGGTAAGCAGCCTGGGCACACAGCCCCTGGCTACACACTACTCAGGGCGTGGAGCTCCTGCCTGACTGCACAGGCAAGGGGAGACCCCGGTTCCAGCTTCTGCCCCCTTTGCCTGCATGTTTTTCTCAAGGCAGCCCTGTCCTAATGCTGGCCCTTTACCATTGCAGATCAAGACCAGTTTGAGATGGACATCTGAGTTTCCAGCTCCCTGTCTGCAGGCTGTGGCTGGGCCTGTTCCTGGGCCTCGTGGAGGTGCTGGCACCATGACCAGCTGGCTGCAGCCCTCTCTGATGCTGGGGATGGACGTGTGACACCTCAGGCTCTAGCACAACTGGCTGGTGCAATTGCCTAGGAGCTCATGCTTGATCAATAAACACCATGAAACCCCTGTGCTGATGTGGTGTTGTCTCTGTTAAGGCTCAGCTGGGTCCTCATAGGTGAGCTGAGAGCCAAGCAGCACCAGGAGCCCTTGGGTGAGTGCAGAGGATTCTGCCTCCTGCACCAAGGCCCTGTAGGCTGGGGGCAGGTGAGGACAGGCCCTCAGGCTGGGGG
>NW_020799117.1:20287476-20291620 GCF_003259725.1 Athene cunicularia | reverse complement strand
GGTGCAGCGGCCACCAGGCACTTCTGGTACTGCACCTGCGGGGGAGACAGAGAGGGGCCGTGGGGGGAACCGCGGAGCGCCACCGGGGACACACACACGAGGGGGCGTGGCCGCGGGGTGGGACGCGACGGGGCATCACCGTGGGGTTGTACAGCACACGGCGTGTCCGCGGGGTGGGACGCGGCGTGGACACGCACCGCACAGCATCACGCCGGGGCCAGACGCGGCGTGACACCCCTTGGGGGTGGCCATGGGGGGGACACGCCACGGGGTCACCTGCGGCGTGGCACGGCCACGCAGTGGGATTAACGCAGCAGCAGCACTGGGGGGACATGCCACAGGGCAGGGCACAGAGCGGCACCACAGCGTGGCTGCGGGCCGACACAGCGTGGGGGGAGCTCCCTGCTGCCCCCCCTGTGCCCCAGGCCTCGTTTCCTCTGAGTGTGCCTGGAGGGCTGGGAAAATAGGGGGCTCAGGGTGTGCTCCCTCCCACTCACCATGCAGGCTGCCTGCACCGCCTCTGAGATGGTGCCGGCGTCGGGCTCGCACCAGAAGGCAGTGCACTGGAAGCGTTGCCCCGTGTCCACGATGAGGGCAAAGGTGTGGGCGTCCCGGCCCACACCCAGGAAGGTCACGTATCGCACCTGGCACTCCCAGATGTGCGCCGCCTCCTCATCCTCCTGCGGGGACCCCGTGGGCCCATCCACCCCTGCCCGCACCCACGGCAGCCCTGCCACCCCCTCCAGGTTCCCTCTGCCATGGGGCTGCCTGTCCCATCGCAGTGGCAGTGGGCTGCCCACGTTGGCCGGAGCCCCCCGTTCCCCTCCCCACCTGTGCAGGGTGCACCCTCATGGCTGTGTCAGACACGCGGATGAGGGAAGGTGTCCAGCGCTCCCTCCCAGGGCCCCTTGTCAGCTTCTCAATTGCTTCATTCAGCACATCCATCCCTGGGGAGCAGGAGACCCCATCCCATCGGTCCCGGCCACAGCTGTGGGCAGGGTGCAGGCAGGGTGCTGGGCGCGGCCGCTCAGCCACCCCACTGCAGGGGGTTCTGGGGTGCCCCCCTGCTGCGGCAGGGCCAGCAGTGCTCACCCATGGCCCTGGGCACGGGCAGGCTGCCAATGTACAGCGCCTCATAGGTCTGCATCGACCGCCTCACTGCTTCCAGGATATCCACTGCCAGCACGGGAAAGGTGGGGCAGGCCCCATGTGCCACACCCTGTCCCCGAGGACCGGGGGCACAGCTGGGCAGGCTAAAGGGCTCTGGCCGCTGAGCATCCAGCAGCCTGAGGGCAAACTGTGGGCAGGGGGAGCAGCCAGCAGCAGCAGGGGGACAGTACCTTGCAGTGGCAGGTCCTCAGAGGAAACGGGCTCCAGCGTGGCAGCACATGACAGCTCACTGCTCGCTACAGCTCGCTCAGCCACAATCTGCAAGAAACGGAGCTCCCGGTGCCTCCCCTTACCCCTGAGACCCCCAGGCCATGCCCATGCCCGCTGGGACCCCTGCATCCCACCTTGGAGCACATCTCATGCAGGGCCTTGGCAATTCCCTTGGCAGGCACGTTGCAGTGGAAGACGTGACACTTGAGGACACAGGTGTCCTTGTCACTGGCTACAAAGGCGAAGTCTCTGCAAGGCCACGAGCAAGCCAGTGAGACCCCAGCAAAGGCAGCCCTGCCCCATGCTGCCCCCATGTCCTGCGCCCCCTTACCTGTCCCTACAGCCGCCGTGGCAGTCAGGGAGGGAGGAGAGGGGACAGGTTATTATTGCTGGGGTGCCTTACCCCCTCAGCAGGCAGAGCCGCCCCCCAGCCCCTAGCTCTGCACCATCCCTCAGCACCTGCCATTGTTGCAGCCAACACCCCAGACACGGATGTTGAGGATGGGCTGGCAGTGGATGAGGCTGTGGTCGAGAGGGTCCACCAGGCTCATGGTATCCTTCTTAAGAATCATTACCAGGTCCTGGCCCTGCAGAGGGTTGGCAGCTCCCTCAGCCTGGTAGACAGCCTGAGCATCCCCAGCACCCAGCCCATATGTAGGGACACCCCCCATCCCCCCAGCCTACTCAGCCCCAGGTGTGGGGACAGGACTGTCTGCCCCCACAGCCCTCCCCAGGTACCATTTCAGTGTGTGGGGACAGCCCACCCAGGCACCCCTGGCACTGTCCCCAAGGGACAGCCCTGTCAGTCCCACCTGCCCTGCACCTGGGACCCATGCATGGATGCCTGAAGTGGAGAGAGTTGACACTGCCACTGGCACTGGTCCCTGCCCCTCCCACCAGGCACAGTCCCCGCCCGTGGGACAGCCAGGCTCAGCAGCAGCTGAGTCCCAGGGTGGGACCCTGCCTGGCAGCACCATCCCAGGCTCTCACCTCGCCCCAGTTCTCCGCAGAGCCCTGGCCCTTGCTGTTGGAGAGCTGCTGGATACAGTTGTTGACGGCAATGCTGCTCTTGCCAGGTGCCAGGTCCTCCTCGGGGATCTCCACCCAGCCCAGGGAGCGCACAGCAAAGCACTGAGCAGAGACACACGGGGTTCAGTGCCCGGCCAGCACAGCAGGCCCCCGCCCGCACCCCTTGCCATGTCAGTGTGGTCACCCTTGATCTTTCTCCCATCTTTGTCCCTGCCAGCCCCAGCCCACAATGCAGCAGTGAAGGCCCTGAGTGCGGTACCTTGGAGCCGGGCTCTGCACTGTGCTCGGCGTCATCTCCATGCCAGGGCAGCGAGGTCCTGTGGAGGGATATGGCAGTCAGGGGATGGCTTCTGCTTTGCAGCATGGGCCTGGGACACCCAGGGAAGTGCCAGGATGCCCTGGCACTGGCAGATACCCATGCCACCAGCGGGAAAGCATCCCATGGAAGTAACCACCATGGTCCTGGTGGCACTGTGGCACATGTGGCACTGCTCTGGTGAGGGGCACCGGGGCCCTGCACCCAGTGGTGGTGCCCCACAAGCCAGCAGAGCACGTAGGCAGCCCTACCTCCGGGACAGCGAAGCCATGGGGCTGGGAATGGGCCTGTCCTTTGCTGAATGCTTTGCCGTGGGGGCCTGGCAGTCCTGGGAGAGAAGAGGAGAGGGGTGAAGGAGCAAGAGACGCTGTCAGGAAGCACCAGGTAGGAAGGAGCCCTCCCTTCTAGGACAACAGTTGACATCCTGTGTAGCCAGGATGAGGCCAAGAAGGAGCCTGCTGGAGCCTTTCAGGGGGCTTAACCCTAGCCAGAAGTGGGCTGAGCAGGACTCTGGGGTGACAGAGGCAAGCATGCTCCAAGGGGGGCTGGACCAGCTATTTCCAGAGCGCCCTTCAGCAGGGTCCTGCCAGGAGGTAGACTCCAAACCAGCCCTCACTCCCTGCTCACAGCCCCTACCATTCCCTGGAGTGTCTCCTCTCCATCGGAGTCTGGGCGCCCTCCTGGACCGGTGGTGCGTGCGGGGTGCTGCCACTGTGTCGTGCCAGTTGGCACATGCCAGTAGTAGGTGCCCAGAGAATCACGGATTTTCCTCCAGCCTGGAGGGAGGTCGGGGTCTGTCTCCAGGCTGTGGTCACTCCAGAGGTTGTCTATGGAGAGGGAGAGTGTGTGGGAATGGGTGGGGGAAGGCCCCTGGCTGCAGGGTGCCTAGAGAGGCAAGCAGCTTCACCCGGCAGTGAAAGGGTCCTGCGGTGGCCTCCATGGCACATGGCCCAGCAGAGAAGCCTGTCGAGGGAAGGCTTGGCCAGATGCCAGGGAGGTGGCAGTTGTGGCAGACCCCAGGGGAGCCATCAGCGCAGGCAGCTGCCTCATCGCTGCCGGGAGGGATAGGGTGACCCCGGCACGGGCACCGAGTGTAGGCAGCCGGAGCCTGCCAGGGGACGCATCCTGCAGGAGTGCCCGGGCAGGGCCCAGCGCTGCCAGCCCAGAGCTTCCTCTGCCAGCATGCGGTCCCCAGCCCCTGCCAACACCCCCGAGCCCGAGACCAGCTTCCTCCGGCTTGGCGGGGGAAGAGGATCTGGGGACAGAGCCCTGGGGTCCAGTAGGAGGAACGCACCCTCGGAGGGCTGCAGCTAGGAGGGGGAGATTAATCACCTCCTCCCCGCACCTCAGGCCCTGGGGCGGGGCGCGGCCGTGAGCCCGCGGTGCAGCGCAGCGGCGAGCTCCGCTCTGGGGAGCGCG
>NW_020799117.1:20273324-20287426 GCF_003259725.1 Athene cunicularia | reverse complement strand
GTGCTGGGCAAGGGGGGGGGGTGTTCGGGTGCCCGGCGGGGTCACCGGAGCCCGGGGGGCGGCGAGGTCCCTCGGGCGTTTCGGTGCAGATGGCTGGAGTGAGGTGAGGGGCGTTTGGGGGCAGAAAAGGAGGTTTCTGAGTGCAGTAGCGGGTCCAGGACAGCCCCTCATGCCCTTCGGTTCGTTCCCTTCCCCTCCACATGCCCTTAGGTTTCTTCCATTCCCCTTCCCTGCCCCACAGATCACCCCTGTTCCTCGCCATCCGCGCTTACTCCATGTTCATTCTCTCCCGTGCATTTCCAGTTCCTCCCATTTCCCTCTGCCTGTGGTCCAACCTTCTCCAGTCAGTACTGAAGCACCTAAATGTGCATGCTGGTCATCCTCCCTTTCTCACCAGAGGCCAAGAGTTTTACATGTCCAGTTTGAGACTTACATTCTCTATGCTACCCTGAGCTGACAATCCTGGCTGATGCTCAGTACCCGGGGACAGAAGCTCTGGAGACATTTGCTATACACCTCAGTTCCCCTATGGAGCCCCCCATGGGCTGCTAGGGACAAAGTCCTTCCAAGCTACAGGTGGCGGATTAATATTCTGAGATAGTTTGCTATCCGTGACATGTCTAGAGAGTCCATCACGGCCTCTTAACTTTTCCCTCTTCAGAGCCAGGAGTGGGGATGTAGCTGGGAGTTCTGGATGTAGCCCGTGTCCTTGAGAGTGTCCTGTGTCATCTCAACTGCTCTGATTCCTTCCATGTACACTTGCCCACAGAACTTACAGCCTTAGGCAGTGCAAAATGAATCTTCCGTTCCCGTTCCCTCACTATCAGCCAGGCACTGCCTCTTTACTTGGCCTCATTCATGTGTTCTGTGGGTTAACGTGTCCTTAATTTTGTGAGACACCCTTCCCTCCTACCCACATTTCAACCTTGCTCACTTCTGCTGGCCTAAGAAAGGTACCAGCTGCGTAATCCAACTTCGTAGTCATCCACAATCACCTCTCCGCCTTCTGTTGGCATCTGCTTTTTTGGCTATAAGCTATTTCTTCTGCATCTGTCCAGAGCTGGTGGGATTTCTGAGACCCCATTCAAGATCTGTGTCCCTGGGACAGGTTTTGTCGAACCCAACTCAACCCATCCCAACACAGCAGGAGCAAGGAGGGCTTGAGGCTCCCTGCGTTCAGGTGTGTCTGAGGCGATGGGAGTCAGAGGGGGTTGTGGGCTTTACCTTGATCCCTGCTTTGCCTGGACCAAGTGGTGTTTCCTGTTTTTGCGGTGCCCAGGAGTGTGATTGCCCCTACCAGGAACAAGCTTATGACGACTTGTAACACTGTGGTATCCTCTGCTGCACATGTCTCCTTGTCCTTAGTCCAACAGGCATTTTAGTTCCAAAAACTGAGCTTGGCTGATCAGATGGGAGGCAGCAACCCCAACACAAACTGTTCCCACTCCTCTTCTTGTTCAGCATAGCCCACCAAGGTGACGTACTGAAGGCAATTCACTCTCCTGACAGTGTCATGAAGCTTAAGGGTGATGATGGCCTATAGTGGGGTGCAGAGGGAGGAGGATTTGGGGATGGCACAGAACAGAACCTAGGGTCTGTGTATGAACCTTCACACAGGCTGTTTAGGGGAATAGGTATAGGAAAGGGAAGGGGAGGGATCAGGAGAGGAATAGACATGGGAAGACTAAGAAAAGGGAGGAAAGGGTTTGATGGCACATAAGCAGTGGTATGCCTGCCTTCCTGCATGAGTATCTTGTTTCACCACTGAGGTTTGTCCTATACTCTTATTAAATCACATTTCCTCTGTTCAGCTGTGCTCCCCATTCCAAGCCTGTGTTTTTGACCAGCTGATAAACCTCAGACTGAACCAGCTGCTCAGCAGAGCAGGAGATTTTGATGCCCAGTGCAGCAAAGCCATGTAGGGTCCAAGGGACCTGAGGGTCTGGGTGCTGGCTACCAGACACCCATGCTCAGAGCCTGTCACTGTGCACACACGTGTTCGTGGGTGGTTGGCCATCTCTCAGGCAGACCAGCCAGTGCACAGGACATGCAAGAAGACCCTGGGCAAGGTTTCCCCAGTTGTTTCTCTGCAGAACCAGCAGTGGATTGTGTCCTGGTTCCTACAGTTCACCAGGCTCAGCTACCTCTAAGGTAAAACTCCTGCAGCCATGGCTTAAATTGATGGTCTGCTGTTTGTTTGTTTGCCATGTGATGTGTCCTGTTTTGTTTTTTTTTTTTGTTTTTTTTTTTTTAACGCCTGTGGGTAAGCCTACAATTAAAGATTTTAGAGGTCTGTGCCATGTTACTTTAATGTCTGGGGTGGACTGGAGAGTGTGAGGTCAAGGGTAGAATCCTCTGTCTAATAGGAAAACCATTCCCAACCTCAAAGAAAGAGGCAAGTCCTTAGCATTGGAAAAGTGTATTTTTGTATGTCAGTGTAGTGGAAAAGAGTGTTGCTGTTTCTGCGGAATTCCAGCGAGTCTGTGAAGTGGGGCACAGCGCAGCTGATGTACCTCCTGGGGAGTATGGCAAATGAGGCCAAATGAGCAGCATCAGCTTGGAGGTAAATAATACTTGAAGACACTTTATCTTTCATCACTAATGGTTTTAATGTCTTGCTGATTTTTTTTTTTTTTTCAGCAGTTTGGGTGCTTCCTTGTATGCAAATCTCACAGGGCTGAGATTTGGCTGGGAGCTGTTTCCAGCTGCATGAAGACCCACATGTGCAAGGTAGGGATGTGGAGGGGATGAAGGGGTGTGCCCATGGTTCTGTGCCCACACTGTGCAGCCCAGCCCATCATCAGCCTGACAACTGCTTCTCACAGGCTGAAAACCAATTTAACCTGGCTTGGCACTGAGACTCACCATGCTGGCTGCAGCCCTGCATCAACCCCAGCAGTGGTAGTGTGCCAGGAGCTGAGCCAGAAGGTGACATGGAGAGGGGATCGCTCTGCCTCTGCTTCTTTTGGGCATCATCTGATAGTGCCTCTGGTCCTGCAAGCGGGAATCTGAAATAGGACTCATTCTACTGGAGTTTTGCCTGATCTCAGCTCTGCAAAGCCCAGACTTTTCACAGATCCCTTTATTTCCGTTTTCTCTCTGGAACGTTGGTTTACAGAGCAGGCATTGTTTACCCACACTAGCATTGTTTTGTCTGTCTCCAGGTAGCAGGCAATGCTGTGTGGGGCTGACAAACACTGCCTGGGACAGCTTGGGGAAGCTTTTCCTGGTTCATAGGAAGTAGTGTAATGAAAGCCTTTATACTCCTCATGGAACGGCATGAGACATCTAACAGTAATTCTGCAGTGCTCATAATTTTCTGGTGTTGGCCCTGAAGAGAGAGAGAGATCTGGGTTTGGTTGGATTTGTGCTCGAAGAAGAAATAGGGTGGCAGATGTCTTTTATTCTGGCCTGAATAATGAAATCCTGGAGAAGTAGCATAAGATTTCTCCTTAAATTGACTCACATTATTATTTTCCTAGGACAATTATCAACTAGATCTCTTCACAATATAAGGGCGATCTCTCAGCACTTCTCTGAATGAGAGGTAGGAACAAATGTGGTCTTCCCTTGCTCTCAGTTGTTTCTTGCTGTTCTGATAGGGAGGAAAAATCCACTTGTGCATTTAGCACTTATTCTTTAAATGCATGGAACAGGCCCTAGCTAAGGCTGATAGGAGCCCTCTCCAGCTTGTGCTAGAGAGGTATCTGCAGGGTGTGCTCCTCTTCAAGAGGCAAGAGTTGTTTTTCCTTTTTGACTACAGTCCCTTTTGATTCAGAGACTGAGGTTACTACTGTCCCTTCACAGCGACTACACGACAGACTATGTGTTTCTTCCCAGGCAGTGTGACTGGCTGGCTAGCAGGTGAGTTCTGTGTAAGCCCAGTAAAGCCAGTCTCCTGTTGTAGTAAAGCAGGAGTGAGTGTGCTCCCTGCTAGACCCTTGGGTGGGAGCAAGCAATAGCAAAAATGGCCCATGGAAACAGGCTGATAATCAGAGGGAAAAAGAAAAATCAAGCACTTGACCTTTTTCTCGTGGATAGTTTGTCACTGACATGATTTTTGAAGTGTGCTTTCACTAGTAAAGTGACACTCAGTGAGATTTAGGGTGCTTCTCTCTGCAAGGTGCTTTCTCTTTTCCTGCTTGGGCTGTAGTCGCTGCTCCTCAGTGAAGTGATGAGTGCTTTCTGCTCTCCCTGCCACACGTAGCCAACCTGAGACACCTTTGGCTGATGTCTTTCAGACACTGGGGAGTGCAGGGTCATGGCATATCTGAGGGATGAGGTTCTCAGCAGAAGGCTGAGTTCTCAGTGGGAATAAAATCAACAGGTACAATCTTGCCTGTTGTTAGCGGGTAGCAACATTTGAGTTACGACAATGCAATTTGTCACATCGCAGAACTTACATTGCCACAGTCATTTCTGAAGTAGATGCTGTGTGAAAATCCCTGTCAATTGACTTTGCCTAGTAAATGAAATACAGATTTTATGGTGGCTGGATTGATTCAGCCCTGCTGGCAGCTGCCTGAGGCCTGATGAGCAAGGCTGTCTAAGGATGGCCCTCCTTTTCCTGGTAGAGAGAAACAAAGGCATTTTCAGTTCATTACCAGATCTCATTGAAGACAAGAGGGAAAATGTTTTTTGCTTTTCCCCTTCCTGGTCCTGTTCAGAGCACAAGGAACAAAGTTATCTGCTCCCAGCAGCATCTGACTGAAGGGAGCTTGTGTCCTTGTGGTGGGGGGAAGAATTCCTGGAGCAGAGCGGATCTGTTCTCAGTACAGCCAGAGTAAATGATGGGCCCGCTGTTAGGGTAAATGCATGCTGTAATTGACTGTACAACTCTGTAATGTTTGCCACTAGGAGAACTCATAGAGCTTGCTGTATGGGGTCTGACTGGGATGGGGTTAATTTTCTTCATTTCAACTGGTATGGAGCTGTGGTCTAGATCTGTGATCAAAACAGTGCTGATAACACAGGGATGTTTTAGTATGGTTAAGCAGTGCTTCCACAGTGTCACAGACTTTTCTGCTCTTCACCTCACCAGCGAGCAGGCTGGGGCTGCACAATAAGTTGGGAAGGGACACTGCAAGGCCTCACTACAAGAACAAATTGAAGTTCTGGAGCATGTCCGGACAAGAGCAACAAAACTGGTGAAGGGTCTAGAGAACTGGTCTTACCAGAAGCAGCTGAGGCAACTGGGGTTGTGTAGTCTGGAGAAAAGGAGGCTCAGGGGACACCTTATTGCTCTCTACAGCTACCTCAGAGTTGGTTGTAACAAGGTGAGGTCGGTCTGTTTTCCCAAGCAGCAAGTGACAGGATGAGAGGAAACAGCCTCAATTGTGCCAAGGTTAATAAAGCCTTGGAACAAGCTGTCCAGGGAAGTGGTTGAGTCACCATCCCTGGAGGTATTTAAAAGATATGTAGACATGGTGCTTAGGGACATGGTTTAGTAATGGACTTGGCAGTGTTGGGTTAATGGTTGGACTCAATGGTTTTAAGGGTCTTTTCCAATTTCAGTGATTCTATGATGCAGCCAGGACAGCTGATCCCAACTGATCAAAGGCCTGTTCCATACCATACAGTATCATGCTCGTCAATAAAACTGGTGGAAGAAGAAGGAAGGGGGATGTTGGCAGTTATGGCATTTTTTTTCCCAAGTCACCCTTACGTGTGATGGAGCCCTGCTGTCCTGGCAATGGCTGAGCACCTGCCTGCCCATGGGAAGGAGTGAATGAATTCCTTAGTTTGCTTTGCTTGTGAGCGCAGCTTTTGCTTTGCCTATTAAAATGTCTTGATCTCGACCCGTAAGTTATGACTCTTTTACCCTTCTGACTCTCTTCCCTGTCCCACTGGGGATCAAGTGGCTGATGGTGCTGAGCTGCCCACTGAGGTGAAAGCACAACACTTGTCCATTGGGCTTTGTAAATGGTTTTCAAAGATGAAGCAGGACATCTTATTTCAGGTATTCCTGAAGCCTTTATTGAATGGGTTTGGTATTCAGGAACAGAGGGTTTGGACAGTCTTTTTACAGTCTTTCAACCTGCCTCAGTCATACACTTGAGATTTTTATTGTGGTAAGCTTGTGAATATCATCATGCTGATCGTGACCATTGCATTTTTTTCCATCAGTTGATGAGACAGACTGACAAAAGTTTGATAAGTTGCTGGATTTACAGACTTTGATTCTCTTTTTTTTTCACTTGTTTCATAATTTTGGAGTTGCTCATATTCTGACATGCAGTTGTGGTTTGATCAAACCACAACATAGGGCTGATGGAAGTGTCTCAGTCCCTAAGAAACTTCCTTTGGTTCATCTAAACCAAGATAACTCACCATTAAATGGACATATTGCTGAACAGGCACTGAGTAGTGCTAGTCCAGAGAAGGATGCTCCTCTTTGGGGGAGGGAAAAATTAAGTCAGACCAAAGAAGGATCTCACTGCCTTGCTGAGAAACAGAGGGAACAGATGAACCTGACATGAGAGTTTTTCCGGCTGAGATAAGCTTGGTTGGAGGTGATGGAACCATTTCTGTGACACCATATTCAATAGGAGGACGACAAAATATAGAAGAAAATAGGGAGACAAAACTTGTATGGATAGCCAAAATGAGGAGGTTTGTTGTTTGCTTGTTTGTTGTTTTCTTCTTCTCTTATTTCCTGGCTTAAAAGTGGCTTTGTAAAACTTTTACTAGAGTGAAAATGTATCTTAAAATTATACCTGAGAGCCACTAATGTGCCAGGGCCGTTCTTCAGTGTGGATGTAACTGCACATTGGTAGTAGGTGGCTGGTGGCAGGAATGGAGTATGAGGAGGGTTCACTGTGCACCCGTAGGGGCCCATTATTTACCTGAAAGCTGGGCTTGCACATGACTCCTAAAAATCTCCTCTGGCTGAGCACCATTTAACTGTTATATCCAGTTAGAGCCTTTCATCAGTCTTTCTACAAAGTTGAAGACACACAACTTTTGAAGGTAACCTCTGCTGGCCCCATCAGGGCAGGCTGATAAAATCAGTTTGCTGATAAACTTTTTTTTCTTGTGTCCACCTTCACGTTTGTCCCAAAGAGGGTTTCCCCCCACCCTGCTCCCTCTGTTTGTTACTTAAATGAATAGTAACTCAGCAGCACTTACAATGTCTGTGACATTGCGTGGTTGAGTGAGATCTGAAGGTGTTTTTTTGAGCAGGCATTGGAATTTATGGAAAGCTTATTTTGTGGTGCAAAATGTCAAGCTGTGCTTCTGAGCTGGGAACAGCAGATGTCATTGCAAAGTCACAGTTTGGTCAAGTGTGAAGTCTCAGATTTAAAATTACCTGCAATAGAAAATTCCCTGCTTCAGTTCTCACAGGCTTGTACATGCTATTTGAAAAGACTTTTTTTTTTAGAGTTCAACCTTCCTAACCAGGCAAGCAATCTCAGGATGTCATCATCTGTATCATCTATATCATCTATAAGCTTATAGCCCATAAACCACGTGCATCCCATTGCAATTGAAATCTGCCTTCTGGCTTTGGTGTGAGCACTTTCCCATCTCCTCAAGTCAATATTTCAGTCAAAACAGGCTTTAATATGTGCTGTTTCAGCATAATTGGTGTGCTCAGTTGGTTTGTTTCATGACCCTTTTTCCCTGTAATCATGTGTTTTGGGCCATGGAGGGAGCAACCATTGCTGCATTTCATACAGGCAAGCCAGAGGAGAAGATGTGTTTTGCTGATCAGGGATACCAGTTAAACTCAGACACCAGAGTGAAAAGAGCAGGTGTATTTTACTTAAAATATCTAAATAATGTAACAGAATAATACAGAAAACATACAGTAAGAAAAGACAGAAGAGTGCACTTAAATAGGAAAATTCAGGGTAATGCATCAAATCATTACTACCTGAGAGAGAGAAAATAGTGATTAAGAAAAATACCTCACCACTTGCATATGGGACCATCATCCAGACCCGCAGACGCCGGGCAGTCCCGGTTACAGCGAGGGTTTGCAGAGTCTGTCCTGGCAAGTGGGAAATCCTCCGCGGTGCGTCCACCCATAGGTGAGGCGTCCAAAGTCCCTGCAAACCCATCCAGCCTTATATACCTAAAAATCAGCAAGCCAGAGTAGATGGCACCTTTGTTTTAAGCGGAAATATCTGGTTCCATTCTCATGTTAGATTCTCCCAGAGCCTGGCCAGGGCTCAGGGGAGAAACTAAGGGAGTTTCCCTCCTTATCTAATTGATTTATGAACAAGGTCACACGCCAGGTCCCAGGACCAGACAGGTTTTTCTGTGACCCCGTTATCTTGCCTATGCACAAGGAAAGATAAGGATATATATATATATTAAAGATAAACATGTAGTACAATACCTACTAGTACAATGGTTATCATCTATAAAATATACAGGATTCATCTATAGGTCAACTCTGGCTTGGGCTTATTGTCCAAGCCTTCGCATTCAGCAGTGCCTTCAAATGCCACTGTATGTGTCAGGGCATCCACAGACTCTGGTTTGCTAGTTTAATGGTAAAGCATTGCTGGTTTAGTGGTGACATAAAACTGGCTTCAGCACAGCATTGTTCTCATTGAGAATGTATTTTAAAACACTCCTTGATTACATATGCAATGTTTGTTTTCCAAGTATCTACACAGCAGAAGGTGGACCAGTGGTGTGGCTCTCTTCAAATAGGACCTCATCTTATGATGTAGGTGAATTATAAAAACAGTTACAAGTAGAGGAGGCCTGAGTGCACTAAATAGAAAGATGAGACCTGACTGAGGTGGATTAACAGATATGGAGACTCCCTGTTTTTTCTAGACCCTATGCTGGTGCCACCTGCTGCCCCTAGGTTTTGATGGGATCTGGCTGTGGGCAGAGGGGGCTGGGGAGAGATGGTGATGGGTCCTTTATGGATGCTGCAAGGAACTGAAGGAATTAGTGCCTCAAACATTCATTGACACAGAAAACCTCAAGGACTAATTGTGGCCTTTGTGATTAGTCTAAGGAATGAATTATCTGCCTAGGGAAGCACAGAGGGTATCAAGGGTGCATGGCTCTGCTGCCTTGCAGGTGTACAGCCAAATTCCTTCGATAAGCCTCAAAGGGAGGACACATTGACTGAGTAAAATATGTTCAGGTTAAGGCCTACACTTTAATTTACCACTATAGCCTTGAAGAAGAGCTAAAAGATTGATAAGTGAGATAAAAAACTAACACCAGATGGAGCTATAACTGCCCAAGAAACAAAAACTGAGGAAAAGGTAAAGATGGGAGGGAGAGATCGCAACCACTGACTCAATTGGACAAAAGGGTTAACATACCCCATTCCCCCTCGATGTATGTGCCAGACCCATGCTCCACCTTTTCTCCCTCTCTCATGGAAACGAGTTTGTGGAACACCTGCCTCTCTGTGTCTAATATGCTAATCAGCTGGTAAGATGAACTTAAAACGCTACAGAAAACTTTGCTGTGTGTGCTCCCAAATTTACCAGACTTGAGACAGCGCTGGATCCAGGGGTGGTGACCAGATCTCTTTGACTTTCTTTCTCTTTTCTTTCCTTTCTTTCTTTCTTATAGATCTATAAGAGACCACATTGCTTACTATCCTTTTCCAAGTTTAAGCTCTTTCTACCGCAAGTAAAACACTTTAACCAGCCATTTGATATTGTTTCACCTTAATTTAACTTGAGGGGATCACAGAACTTTTATGATTCCCTGGGGTCCCAGTCCAGGTAGTGACAGATGCCAGCAGCTATTTCTTTGTTTCTCCCCATGAAAACAGGGTGCTCAGCTCCAGGCCTGCATCTCTGTCGCTGATCCCTTGGGAGATGTTTTGCCTGGGTGGTCTCTGATCCCCATTGCTTGTAACCCTGGGCCTGGGCTCCTCCTCACTGCACCCTCTGCCCCACACCTCTGCTCTCCTGTGGCACCTCAACAGTTCCAGGCAGGACCATGACCTGCTGCTGTAGAAAAGCCCCACCAGGACACATCCCACAGAGCAAGCCCAAGCAGCCCCAGCTGACAGACCTGGCAAACTCAGTGCACAGCCCATTACCTGATACCAGCAATGGTAATAGGGACACATAGGGAAAGTGGGGACATTTAATGCCTTCTTCACCGCTATCTTCAGTACCAGTGGTGGTCCTTGGTACCCCTGGAACCCTGTGTTGGAAGACTGACTTGGTGAAAAACTTCCAGCCAACCCTGAATTAGTTCAAGACTTGCTGCTCCAGCTGGATGTTTATAAGCCTATGGGGCCGGATGGGATTCATCCCAGGGTACTGAAAGAGCTGGCTGATGTCATGATGGGACCTCTCTGCATTACTTTTCAATGGTCTTGGGAATCTGGAGAGGTCCCAGTTGACTGGAAGCTGTCAAAAGTTGTTCTAGTTTTCAAGAAGGATAAGAAGGAAGATCCTGGTAATTACAGGCCTGTCAGTCTCACTTCAGTGACTGGCAAAATTATGGAGAAAGTTACTCTGGAGTTGCTGAAAAACATTTGAGCCACAATACAGTCATTGGTCATAGTCAGCATGGGTTCATGAGGGTAAAGTGCTACTTAGCCAACTTTATTTTCTTTTAATACAAGGTCACCCATCTAGTTGACCAAGGGAAGCCAGTAGATGTGGTGGTCTGGGATTTTAGCACAGCTTTTTATGCTGTCTCTCACAGTATCCTTCTGGATAAAATATCTAGCACACAAACCAGTCCATTGTATGTTGAGTGAGCAAGTGGCTGATGTGTTGGGCTCAAAGAGTTATAGTAAATGGGGTTACATCAAGCTGGCAGCCAGTCATTAGTGGGGTCCCAGGGCTCAATTTTAATGTTTTTATAATTGATCAGGACATAGGAATCAAATGAACATTAAGTAAGTTTGCCAACCACACTGAACTAGGAGGATCTGTAGGCTCCCTTGAGGGTAGAGAGGTCTTACAGAAAGATCTGGGTAGGCTAGAGAGCTGGGCAATCACCAAGCGTATGAAACGTGACAAGAGCAAGTTCTGCACCTGGCATGGTTATAGGTAAAAACTGGGGGATGAGCGCAGGAGAGCAAATCTATGGAAGGGTGGGGGTTTGGGTTGATCGTAAGTTGAAATCTGAGTCAACAGTGTGCCCTGGCAGCCAGAAGGGCCAAGCATGTCCCGGGGTGCATCAAGCGCAGCACAGGTCAAGGGAGAGGATCGTTCCACTCTGCACTGCACTGGTGCGGCCTCATGGGGAGTACTGTGTGCAGCTTTGGGTGCCTCAATATAAGGACATCAAACTATTAGAGTGTGTCCAGAGGAGGGTGACCAAGATAGTGAAGAGTCTTGAGGGCAAGATTTATGAGGAGCAGCTGAGGTCACTTGGTTTGTTCAGCTGGGAGAAGACTGAGGGGTGACCTCATTGCTGAGGGGTGACCTCACTGCAGTCCACACCTCCCTCAAGAGAGGGGAGGTGCTGGTCTCTTCTCTCTGGTGACCAGCAATAGGACACAAGGAAATTGAATGTGTCAGGGGAAGTTCAGGTTGGACATTATGATGAGGTTCTTCCTCAGAAGGGTCAGGGAAGTCGTCATGGCACCAAGCCTGTCAGAGCTCAAGGAGCATCTGGACAATGCTCTTAGCCATATGGTTTAATACTGGACAGTCCTGTGAGGAGCAGGGAGTTGGGCTCAATGATCCTTATGGGTCCCTTCCAATTAGAGATATTCTAGAATATTTCCTCTACATTTATCCTTTCCAACCAAATACAGTATTTTTGATTTTTCAGAAACTTTAGAACCCAAGCCTTAAACAAAAATTGAAACAAGTGCAGGTCTTGCTTGCTCCATAGGGTTTTCTATTCCTGCATTGCTTAGAAACATTTATCTTAATCTAATTTACCTGCTGGATTTTCATTCTTGATTAGTTTGCATGCAAAAACCTTAGTCCAGTCTGTTTTCCTATAATATACTTGGGAAGCAGCATTCAAAACACAATCTCTGTGCTGTGGAAGATCAGCGTTTGAAACAAACTGTGCTGACTGCTTGGCCATTTCAGCTCTGCCTCTATCCTGATGTGGACAATCATTAGGCCCTGTGGGAATTTTCCACCCAGCTGGTGGCCCATGTCTGCAAGAATTTCAGCACCACTCCCAACACCAGCCAGTCCTGCCTCACCAAACCTTCACCAAGGGGGGTGGAATGTGGGTCAGGAGGTGGGGCAGGCATGGGAGTGAGCAGGGTTTTGGGCCTTGGGGTAGGGTAGACCAAGGCTGTGGGGCAGCAGATGGGGCTGGGTTTGGGGCAGGGAGGGAGCTGTGGGGCAGGGCTGGGGGCCAGAAGCAGGGTTTGGAGCAGGACTGAGGCCATGCTGGGGCATAGGATGTGGGCAGAAGCAGAGATATGGGGCAGCATCCCACCCCCCCATTCCAGAGCTGAATGGACAAGAAGATGCCCTGGACCACGCACTATGACTCCATTATGGGGCTGCCTGAGATGGGCCATGACGTGAGTGTCCCCATGTACCCCCCTTCAGTGACACACATGGGTGTCATTCCCCCCACCTAATGTCCCTTCAAGGTCCCCAATTTATCCTCAGGTCATCAAGATATTGCCCCTCCCTCAGCTGCAGGTGGAGGGTCGGCGGGTGTGGAATGTTCTGGAAGCTCCATGGTCAGCGACAGGATTGGGGCTGACCACATCCAGACCCTGCTGCTGGTGGGACTTGGGGACACACTGGGGACATGTGGGGGCGGACACAGGAACACGTTGGGGACAATATGGGCGGGGTGACCCCATAACTAGCAGTTATGGGCTTGAGGTCTGTGAGGAACTGAGAGACTTAATGCCTCAAACATTCATGGACACAGAAAGCCTGAAGGACAAGTTGTGGCCTTTGTGGTTAGTCTAAGGATCAATTATCCTCACAGGGAAGTGCAGAGCGTATCAAAGGGTGCATGGCTCCTCTCCCTTGCAGATGTACAGCCAGATTCCCTAGATAAGCTTCAAAGTAGGGAGATGTAGACAGAGTAAAACCATATGTTTGAGTTAATGCCTACACTTTAGGATCTTGATAGATGTAGGCCTTGTTAATGACTGTAGTCTTGGAGAAGAGCTAAAAAGCTGTGAAGACAGAAAATCACCTAACACTAGATGGAGCCAAAGGCTGGATAATTGCCCAAGAAGTAAAAACTGGTGAAAAGCGAAACCACCAACTCAACGGGAAAAAAGGGTTAATGCACCCACCCTTCCCCTTAAGGCACAGGAAGAACCTCTGCTCCACCTTTTCCTCATCACTCATTTAAATGAGCTTGAGGAAAACCCGCCTCTCATTGTCTAGTATGCAAATCAGCCAATAAGACCACGAATTTAAAAGGTGACAGAGAACATTGCTGTGTGTGCACCCACCACCCAAGATCACTGGACCTGAGACAGTGCTGGAACCTGGGGTGGGCATCTGGACTCTGACTCGCTTTCTCTCCCCTCCTTTTCTTTTACTTCCTTTCTTTTATTTCTTACAGATTTATCAATAAGAGGCCACATTGCTTACTATCCTTTTCCAAGTGGTTTCTATTGCAGGTAAAACATTTTAACTGGTTGTTTGGTGTCATTTCACTATAATGTAACCCAAGGGGATCACAAAACCTTTATGACTCCCTGCAGTCCCAGTCCAGGTTGTAACAAGGCGGCACTTTATGGGGTGCAGGTGGGGGAGGTGGTTGTGTTCCCACTGTGTTCGCATAGAGGTGACCCCAGTGTCCTGAATATCCCTAGTGCCCCTGGAGTCCCTGACATGCCCAAAATCCCCACAGAAGCACTGTGGCCTGGTGCTGGCCAAGCTCTGCACACACCCCCAGCAGCAAGGACTCCTCCAAGGGGGATTTGGTCTACCTGGGGCTCTGCTCTGTACCCCTGGGGGGAAGGTGCAGTCGCAAGCCACCATGCAGGCCCAGCAGGTCTCCAGGACTCCCCTAAGCATCAACCAGGTGGGGACACAGAGACATGGGGGAGGGAATGGGTGGACACAGGGGGGGTGTGGGATGGAGACGTGAAGGGGATGTATTGCTCTGTACCCACATGGTGCAAGTGCAGGAGGTCAACTGCACCTTCATCTGGGTGGGCTTGGAGACCTTATGGGGGCCATGTGGAGATTGGGGGGGGGGGG
>NW_020799117.1:20267539-20273274 GCF_003259725.1 Athene cunicularia | reverse complement strand
TTTCCTAGGACTTGTGGGATTTTGGAGGATGCATATTCCAGGTTACAGTCAGCTTGTGAGCCCTCTCTATCAAGTGATCCGAAAGAAGAACAATTTTTAGTGGGGTCCTGAGCAGCAACAAGCCTTTGAGCACATCAAACAAGAGATAGCTCGGGCAGTAGCTCTTGGGCCTGTTTGGACAGGACCAGCTGTGAAAAATATACTTTACACATCAACTGGGGAGCACGGACTCACATGGAGCCTCTGGCAGAAGATACCAGGTGAAACTCGAGGTTGACCATTAGGATTTTGGAGCCGGGGATATCGAGGATCAGAAGCCCACTACACTCCGACTGAAAAGGAGATACTGGCAGCATATGAGGGGATTCGAGCTGCTTCAGAAGTTGTTGGTACAGAAGCACAGCTCCTCTTGGCACCACGGTTGCCTGTATTACATTGGATGTTTAAAGGAAACATCCCTTCCACGCACCATGCAACCAGTGCTACCTGGAGTGAATGGGTAGCGTTAATCACGCAGCGGGCTTGACTGGGGAAACCCAACCATCCAGAGATCCTGGAAGAGATCATGGACTGGCCAGAAGGCAGAGATTTTGGAGCATTGCCTGAGGAGGTGGCTTGTGCCCAAGAGGCACTGCCATATAACGAGTTACCAGAAGATGAAAGGCGTTATGCTCTCTTTACTGATGGATCCTGTCGTGTGGTAGGAAGCCATCGGAAGTGGAAAGCTGCTGTGTGGAGTCCCACAAGACAAGTTGTGGAGGCCACTGAAGGAGAAGGAGAGTCAAGTCAGTTTGCAGAAGTAAAAGCGATCCAACTAGCCCTAAAGATTGCTGAACGGGAGAAGTGGCCAGTACTATATCTCTACACGGACTCCTGGATGGTGGCTAACACCCTGTGGGGGTGGCTACAGGAGTGGAAGAAGACCAATTGGCAGCGCAGAGGTAAACCCATCTGGGCTGCTGCATTGTGGCAGGACATCGCTGCCCGAGTGGAAAACGTGGCTCAAAAGGTGCGTCATGTAGATGCTCATGTGCCCAAAATGCGTGCCACTGAAGAACATCAAAACAATGAGCAAGCAGACAAAGCTGCCAAAATTGAAGTAGCTCGGCTGGACCTGGACTGGGAGCGTAAGGGTGAGCTGTTTGTAGCTCGATGGGCCCATGAAACATCAGGGCATCTTGGCAGAGATGCAACGTACAGATGGGCTCGTGATCGAGGGGTGGACCCGACCATGGAGGCCATCGCACAGGTCACTCACGAATGTGAAACGTGCTGCAATCAAACGAGCCACACGAGTAAAGTCTCCCTGGAACAGAGGGCGATGGCTGAGTTTTCAATATGGTGAGGCCTGGCAGATTGACTAATTGGACCACTGCCATGAACATGCCAAGGCAAGCGCTACATACTCACCATGGTAGAAGCAACTACGGGATGGCTTGAAACATACCCTGTAAATCATGCCACTGCCCGAAATACCATCTTGGGTCTTGAAAGGCAAATTTTATGGCGGCATGGTACTCCTGAAAGAATCAAATCAGACAACGGGACCCATTTTCAAAATAATCTTATAAACTCCTGGGCAAAGAAACACGGCATTGAGTGGGTGTATGACATCCCTTATTACCCACAAGCATCTGGAAAGATTGAAAGATATAATGGACTGTTGAAGACTATGTTGAGAGCATTGGACAATGGGGGATGGAAGCACTGGGATATAAATTTAGCAGAAGCCACTTGGCTAATTAATACCAGAGGATCTGGTCCTGCCCAAACAAACCCCCTTCATCCTGTGGGAGGAGATAAGGTCCCTGTAGTACACACAGGGAAATGGCTGGGGAAGGGATTGCTCCTCCCTTGGGAAAAGGCAAGCCCACTCATGGGATTCTCTTTGCTCAGGGACCTGGATATACTTGGTGGGTAATGTGGGAGGATGGGACTACTCAGTGTGTGCCTCAAGAACATTTAACCTTGGGGGGAAAGTAATCTGTGGGATGAGTTGTACGTTGCAGGAAGTGATGGAGGAAGTAGGAACGACGAAGAGTGAACCAGATGAGTGCAATGACGACCTAAACCTAGCCGGTGCTGGAGTCCAACAGTCAAACATACTTCTGTCCTGAACATCTATAATGACAGATGGGAGCCAAGTCACTGAACGTCTGAAGGAGTGAAGAAAGCTTATGGAACGGATAAATGAATATTTTGTGGGACCTGGGCATAACGTAAATGGTATGGAATAAGGGGTGGAGACTGTACTGGGTCTGGCTGAACTGGAATTGGTTTTCCCCTATAGCAGCCCTCACAGTGCTGTAATTCGTGCTGGGAGCTGGCAGGGTGTTGATAGCACCCTGGTGTTGTGGCTGCTGCTGAGCAGTGCTTACACAGCACCAAGGCTCTTTCTGACATTTCCCCCAAGTGGGACGGGGTGGGCAAGATCTTGGGAGGGGACACAACCAGGACTGCTGACCTGAACTGACCAAAGGGATATTCCATACCATATGACGTCTGCTCAGTATAAAGCTGGGAGAAAGGAGGAAGGGGGTGGGGTCACCCTTGGTCCTCCGAGGCAACCACTACGTGTATTGGAGCCCTGCTCCTGAGAAGGCCCCACAGCGCCTGTCCATGGGAAGTAGAGAATAAATCTCTGCTTTTGCTTCCATGCGTGGACCTTTGCTTCAGTTTGCATATATTAAAGCTGCTTCTGTTTCACCCACAAGAGTTAGTTTATCTTCTTTCCCCTCTTTACCCTCCTGAGAAAACAAGGGGAAAGGGGGGTGGGGGGGAAAGTGATAGAGCGACTTGGTGGATACCTGGCATTTAGCCAGAGTCAAACCATCACAGTCTATTCTGGCGCCCAACGTGGGGCAAAACAAGGCAGTTTTATATTAAACGTGCTGTAGCTATAGTAGTTATTAACAACAAGCTCTTGTGCTGGTCACGGGCTTGTTTATTGTGCTGCTTAACTTTATTTTTGTTAAGCTCGGGAACATGCTGCAAGGAATCGGGAACATCATGAGTGGTTTTATTTTGCAGGCTCCCAAGGTACTCAGTCATCCTTATGTTAGCTCATTGGTACTCTTTATTAATGCTGTTCGCCTGTTGTGGGTTGTGTGGAACTCGGTATCTTTTGGTGTAAGAGAAGGCAAATTTTGAGTGAATCGGTGCCAAAATGTGCTCTGAGGCGGTCTGTTCCTGGGTGGCAGGAAGAGTGGAAGGAATTGGGCAGATCCTAGGATGGTTATCACCTCCTGTAGCCTGGGATCTCACCCCTGAACAGGCAAGCAACCCCACAAAATTGACACACCACCTGATAGAGGGGTGCCTTGCCTATCCCAGTGAGAGTCAGCAACTTCTAGCACTGTACTGGAGCCTGGCCTGTGCTTACCGAGCTGCAGTTCAGCACTCTCAAAGGACTGTGGTTGACATGGGAACTCAAACAATAACAACAACAACAGAGATTGCCCCAGTAGTAAAAAAGAAACAATGGACAAGAAGAACAACAGGCCCATACCCTCGATTAATAAGGGAGCAGAAAGAAGAGGAAGAAGCTGGTCCCTCAGCAAAGGTATCAGAAGAGGGAATAACAGAACTGAAACAGGAGGCGGAAACTTCCTGGTCCCTGACGTCATCAGAACTACGAGATCTGCGGAAAGACTATTGCCACCAGCCAGGCGAGTGGATCGCTGCCTGGCTGCTGCGAGGCTGGGATAATGGGGCAGATGCTCAGCAACTGGAAGGTAAGGAAGCCCAACAGCTGGGTTCCCTTGGTAGAAATCGAGGGATTGAAAGGGGAATTGGAAAAGAGACAGCAATTTGCAGTCTGTGGAGACGGCTCCTTTCAAGCGTTAAAGCAAGGTATCCCTTCAAGGAAGATCTTATGGACAACACCCCAGGGAAGTGGACTACTGCAGATGAAGGTGTCCAGTACCTGAGAGAATTAGCAATGATGGAAGTCATCTATGGTAATCCAGATAATGATGAAGCCCCTAAAAATCCAGAGGATGTCCCATGCACACGGGCCATGTGGAGGAAGGTGATTAGAGGTGCGCCATCCTCGTATTCTGCCGGCTTGGCCGCGATGTACTACCCAGAAACGGATGCAGGAGAAGGACTAAGATGTACGCCAACTGTGGAGGCAGACTCTTCCTGGCTTCAGAACTTTGAAGAGTCTTGGTACCTCCTCATCTCTACGGGCGAGTGCCCTGGATGTTAGGAGCTCCCCAAGAAATCATTTCTCTTCTGTCCCAGTCAGGGGGAAAGGGAAGCCAAGGCGCATGACACGTGGTGAACTCTGGTTCTTCCTGCGTGACCAGGGGGAGGACATGAGGAAGTGGGATGGTCAACCCACCTTTAAGTTGGAAGCACGTGTACATGAATTACCAAGAAAGACTCCTGCCAAGAAGAAGACATCCAAGAAAGTTGTTAATGTAGCTGGTGTAAAACCACAAGAAAGTAACCAGCGATCTCCCAGATACAGGAAGACTGAGATCACCTCCCTTGACCCTGAAGAAGGAACCTCCAGCCTGGCATGGCAAGAGTCAGACAGTGAATACTCTGACCAAGAACAGGAATAGAGGGCCTCTGCCTCCAGCCAGGAGGAGGAAAGGGATGATTGGGTGTATTGGACAGTGTGGATTTGATGGCCTGGCACATCAAATCCACAGAAGTACCAGGCTTTAATTGACACCGGGGCCCAGTGTACACTAATGCCATCAAGTTATAGAGGGGCAGAATCTATCTGGATCTCAGGAGTGACAGGGGGCTGTCAAGAACTATCAGTATTGGAGGCTGAGCTTAGCTTGACTGGGGACAAGTGGGAAAACCATCCCATTGTAACTGGCCCAGAAGCCCCTTGCATCTTGGGCATTGACTATCTCAAGAGGGGATACTTCAAAGACCCAAAAGGATACCGATGGGCCTTTGGTGTGGCCAATGTGAATACAGAAAATGTAAAACAGTTGTCTAATCTGCCTGGCCTCTCAGAAGATCCTTTTGTTGTGGGACTGTTGCAAGTTGAAGAACAACAGGTGCCAATTGCTATGAGGACCGTGCAGTATCATACAAACCAAGACTCTCTGGCTCCCATCCAAGAATAGATTCGTCAACTGGAGAGCCAAGGTGTCATCAGTAAGACACATTCGCCTTTTAATAGCCCAATATGGCCGGTGCGAAAGTCTGACGGACGGTGGAAGTTAACAGTAGACTATCGTGGCCTGAATGAAGTGATGCCACCACTGAGTGCTGCTGTACCAGATATGTTAGAGCTCCAATATGAACTGGAGTCAAAGGCAGCCAAGTAGTACGCCACAATCCATATTGCCAATGCATTCTTTTCAATTCCTTTGGCAGAAGAGTGCAGGCCACAGTTTGCTTTCATGTGGAGGGGTGTCCAGTATACCTGGAATTGACTGCCCCAGGGGTGGAAGCACAGCCCCACGATTTGTCATGGACTAATTCAAACTGCACTGGAAAAGGGTGATGCCCCTGAACATCTACAATACATTGATGACGTCATTGTGTGGGGCAATGAGGCAGAAGAAGTGTTCAAGAAAGGAAAAAGAGTAATTGAGATTCTTCTGAGAGCTGGGTTTGCCATAAAGAAAAGCAAGGTCAAGGGACCAGCGCAAGAAATTCAGTTCTTGGGAATAAAATGGCAAGATGGACGCCGTCATGTGCCACTGGATGTTGTTAACAAAATAGCAACTATGTCTCCACCGACCAACAAGAAGGAAACACAA
>NW_020799117.1:20252256-20267489 GCF_003259725.1 Athene cunicularia | reverse complement strand
GGGGGGGGGGGGGGGGGGGGGGGGGGGGGGGGGGGAAGTGATAGAGCGACTTGGTGGATACCTGGCGTTTAGCCAAAGTGAAACCAAAGTGAAGAATGCCCTCTACAGAGCAATACTGCTGGCCACTGGAAATGCCAAGGACAGCCTTCAGCAGAACCAAAGCAGGTGAGAGAAGGCCAGGATTCCCACTAGCCTGATAAGTAAAGTTGAAAATCAAATATTTTAGGTTCACATTCTAAGAAAAACCCTCCAGTCTTTCTTTGATTTGGGGAAATTCAATTAGTCACTAATTAAGAGATGCTGAAATCACTGGACACCTTACCATTAATTTCAATGGCTGTAGGAATAAAACTCCCAGTAAAGCCAAGTTCAGTGCTCATTGAGCCTACTAAACTCAAATGACAAAACAGTGTAACAGTAGAACTGGAAAAATTCTGTGGTAAAAGCTTCCACTTCTCTTTCATGAAAATTGAGTAAAACCCCCCAGAATTCCACTGAAATGGTACAAGACATACCAGATAATTTTCACTGACCAACTTCTAACATTTTTTAGGGATGAGAAATGCAAGAGATTAAAATTTTTACTAAAACTGCAAGTCTAGGTGCATAACCTGTTTTTCAGACCACATTATCCTTTGTGTAATTTTATTTTTCTTTAAAAATCTGTATTCCACTACAGCCTGCAGTAATTCAAGCTCTGCTGAGGTTGTACTCTGTGCACCACTTAACATGCTGTTTCAATTTACATTTGGAGATTATAAGGTATTCCAACTATTTCAAAATATTCAATTTCAAAATCCACTCCAAGGTTCACTTTGTAGTCTTGGTCAAAATTTCTTTACAAAATCTGCAATTAAGAAAAAAAAAAAAAAGGTTAAATACTAGTAACACCCACCAGTAAATGATGAAGAAAAGAATTAACTAACTGTGGAGTGGCTATATATTGCAGAACCATATATAAAACCACCAAGAATCTAACTGAGAAAAAGGAGATACTGGATAGCAAACTAGAAAGCATATACATCTAGTAAAATCCTGTGCTCACAGAGAAGACAGCAAACTTGTAAATTATTGATGAGTTGTGAGGTTATATTCAACTGCTCTCAGAAGATGTTAAGTACTTTTAAAGTTCTCTCTAAATTTTAAACTTTTTATAAGGAAGATTACCATTTTGCTGTTTAACCCTAACGATACATAGGGCCTGCATCTTGTGCTAATCAGATGCCAGATTGTGGATGTCCCTCTCACCCCATAACACTTTCCTGGTTCCACTGAGCAGAAAGATTTGGGCTGCCATCCAACCACGCAGCAAAGAGCACGCCTCTAACTTCAGAAAATGAGTGGTGCCATTAACTTCAATAGACAGCCTGTGTGCCTAGACATGGGCATGCACGTATTGTAAAATCACATCACTAGTTTACTACTATCATTTAGAAGTTTATAAGCACCCTCACAGGGCAAAGGAAAAAAATAACCAACCACTGCAGTAGTGAACATATTCATGGCACTTACTACTTAGAAAAAATAGTAGACTTCAGGACCAAAGAAATTAATGTACATGTTCACCTTCCTAAATTAAAGTGGTTTTGTCTTTCTTTTTCCTCGAGAGACAGAATTAAGTTCAGTAACTCAACACGGGGTTCATTCTCCTCGAAAATGCATGCAGAAGTACATTTAGTATTTTAACCTTGCTCTACTTGCACATGCACACAATCATCTAGAAGCATTTATAAACATCTGAACTTTGAATATGAAAGAGTGGAAAAAGTCGAGGAAGAGAGGACACTGTGGAGGAAGGACACAGATGAGGGAAACATTTACTCCAAATGTTCATTGAAAAAAGTGGTTGTGAAAGCAAGGTCTGAAACCAGACAAAAGCAGTTCCCTGGTGACATAACGGGAAAGAGAGACCCTGTCAGTGCTGGAGTAACAACAGAGAAGGGATCCAGGAGAGAAGAATAGGAGGACCACCGAACAAGGGACAGAAAACTTGACACCAAACTAGAAGGAACAAAAATATGATGAAGCTTTCCTTTAGCTCTCACATTTCTTAACTGAAATTGCAACAGTCCTGATGCAAATCTGTTTGCATCCAAGAAAGCATCCAAGAAAGACAGGACAAGCTGTTATACCTAAGAGACAGGAGGCTGTGGGTAATAGTAGTATTGGGAGAGAGATGTACATACAGAAGGCTGAGGGAAGGGAGGGAAATCAAGCAGGGAGAAGGGAAGCACAATACAAGGATCATCAGGGCATTTTCCTTCATTCTATAGGTTCATGATAAACACATGTCATTTTTCACAGACTGGGGCTCCAGTGAACCTCGAGTCCAGTTTAATGCCTTCAAATACTTCCAGAAGTGGCTGCAAAGAGAAGAATAAAACACAGACAAGCAGCTGTTTGAAGTGCTCATACTATGAACAGTACAGATAATGGCTGTAATTTAAATCTGAAGGATAATTTAGCACATGTAACATTAGTACCTTTGTGCAGTGTATGAACTCGAGAATACCGTGGTCTAGCACTTCATTTTCCTGATGCACTGAAACATAAAACTTTTTCACACTCTTCATCAGTACATTCTGATGTACAATAAGTGCAGTGCCCTAAGTAATGATATATCAATGCCACCTTACATATTTTATATGCAAATTATTATATTCTGTTAAATAGCAAAATCTAAGAATTACTAATGGGAAAAGTTATGTTGTTTGAACCTGCTCTGAAGTTGTAACTTCTAGAATTAGAACAGCAGTTTTTGAGACTAAAATTCTGCTTTGACCTGGAAGAATTTGACTCCTAAACTTCTATTTTAATTTGTTTGCTTGTTAAAGAAGTACCTTCAAGCAGTCCTTCACTTCTTGCTGATACTTAGCAAGAGGTTTTCTTTGTCAAACATCAAAACTTCTGTAGTTCTTGGTGGCATAAGTGAGCAGGGTAATATTATCAGAAACTGAAAGAACTGGAAAAAGCCCCCTGCCAGTCCCCACCAAAAATACTGAAGGAAAGTCAATTTTCACATAAGATAATGCAGGGACACATTTCAATATTGAGAACAAACTTCTAATTCTGCAGGAAGATTCTGCTGAAACAATAAGATCTGACAGGAGAGGTCAGACAGTTAATGAAATAACAAAGCCTTAAGGTGGAAATAGTAAATGATACACAGTTTTATACATTATTATGCAGTTTTGTTCAATAAGGTAGCTTGTAGTGCCATAATCAATATTCCTACATGAGAATATGGCATCAGAATGGCAGATTGTGATTTAGTTTGAGAATATTCAGATGTCAGCTACAGAAGCATTCTGTGAAATGTAGTAGAAAACATCCCTCAGCTAAAGTATTAATGCTGAGGTGAAAATAATGGAAATCATTCTGAAAAGGTGAGTAATCACCATAAAGAGGAAGAAGATTTGCACAACAATCTCCAATCACTGCAGTTATTGCTAATATATTTGCATTCTAAAAGGCTTCACACCAAAACCTGCAACATCTAACTTTTATTAATAAGCGTTTCCATTAGTTTGCTCTTTCTCCTCAACTATTATGATGTGAGAATAACAAAGAGGAGAACACATCTGCTGCCTGCCACTATGTACCACTACTGCACCCACAAGGTACTCATTACTAAGAGGATCTACCTCAATACAAAGAATTCACTCACTGCCTCTGCTAAAATACTAATTTTTAATTGGACAGAAATATTGACAATGCAAATAGAGGGCAACAAATACAAGCAGTTAAGAAAAGATTAATTGTGTTGATGTCATGTACATTGTACTAGACATAGATGATGTTGTAGATTGTTTTTTTTTCCTTCCAAATCAGACTCTTTAGGATTAATTCATCTTACTGGGGCAGTTTTTAACAGCTGAACTGTTTGAAAGCCTTCATTAAGTTGATCTACTTATATCAAAAAATTTTTCTATTCTGGCCACCCACATTTGATGGCTCTACATGCTACAGATTTTCAACATGTCAAGAATAACCTGTTTTTTTTTGATGGATGAAGGAGCAATTATTTTAGTCATTAGGTGTAAAGCACCTTGCAAAAACAAAAAGGCAGGGTTGAAAAATATTAAATAAAATTCTGTAATATAAACTTCTGTCAACATTTCTGAAAATGGTAAATTTAAAAAAAGTGGCAACCACCACCACCACCACCACCACCACCTACTCTTTCCAAAGCTACCCATTTGAAAGATTTACAATAATTCAGTATTTTGGGACACCAGAACACTGTGAAGGCTGGGCTTCAGCACCAGCAGCGCTGTCATGCAGGGAGAGCCAGACTGTAGCACAGCCTGGCCACCTGACACAGGGACTGGATCTAAGCACTGCAGGTAGCAGAGCTCTGAACCAGTTGCTTTCCATAACCATCCATCTACCTTTTGAGGAGTTTACTTCAGATCAGCTTTTATAAAGTCATTTCCAGCCATCTCCAGTTTCATCATTTCTCTCAAAGGGATCCTTTCCTCACAGAACAGATCACAGGCAAGAGACAAAATTAAGTATCAGTGTGTGAGATAACAGCATGTCCACAGTCTCTTAGAGGTAAACATCCCTAAACAGCTACTTCCAAAAAGTGGAAGTGGGATATTAGTCTAAAATAAGCAGGCAGTTCCTCTTCCCCTCTAGTTTTAGGTTGGGAAAACACTGCAAAGGACACTGAGGAAGATACACTACACGTTCACATACTAAAGAAATACAGTCTGCATAAGAGAATTAAATTATTAGATTAACCCCCTTTATGGCAGTCATTTTGATTGACAGATCATTATATTTCCATTGAGTCATCCCCCTACCTCCAATGTAATTTTTTGTTCTCTGCAAATACACCTTTCCCCTGTTGGCCCAAGGCAGTCTGCTTTGTGCTGCAGTTTTATCTTTAGTCCCATGTGCTCCAACGCCTGACAGTGGGGTTCCCAGACAATATTGTTTACCATGTCTCACATAGCACAGATCATCATCAGTTTGCATTGTCCACTCTATCCATTTATTCAAACACGGATGAAACCCACCAGGGTGCACTCAAGAGATACAACTGAGTCTACATCAAGAATGTTGTTCTACCTCCCCTAGAAGGAACGTCTGCTGCTGTGAACAATTCAGAGGCCTGTTATGGCAGTAGCATGCAAGAAAATCGAAAATTATGTATCAGTGTGTACCACAGACTCAAGTGCACTTTCCAGCTGCTAAAATAAATTACTCTCACATGCACAACAGAGAACATGTGAAAAACAAACCATGTCATGCAAATGCCCAATTGAAAAACATCTCCATTGAGTGTAGTATACAGCATGCAACAAGTCCCTAACACTAGAACACTGACCATGTCATTTTTTGGGAAGCATTGCAGTCAAACAATTACCATAATTTGATAATAATAGTAATAATAATGAAGTGCATAACCTGTTCAGCAATCACAGCATTTCCTGTAGCACTGTAATGAATTATTCTCCATTTCCACCTTACTACAAGTTTGCTGTTACAATGCACATCTTGTTTCTTGTCTCAGAAAAGTATTTATTTCTTGCTACCTGCCAGAATCATCTTTCAGCTGTCACTGTGGCCTTGCGTACTACTCAAGCTGAATCAACTTTCCATAAACAACATCCACTTGCCATATTATTGGGCTTCAACACAAGCAGAACTATCCTTGTCCCTCAGGTACAAGAAATCTTGTACAGTTGTGTCACATCGCAGTTGTGTCTCATTCAACCTCAACACATACATAATAGCCTGGCTCTTGGCTGCCTTCAGATGCTGCACATCAATTCCAGCAGCAGTGTAGTCTGTAGATGTAATGATTTATTTGTTTAAAAAATCAGGAGGACTCTCTAATGAGAGAATGCTTACAGTTTTTCATCTTTGGGACTGCTTTTTTTAAAAACAATAAAAACATTTAACATTTTGCTATGCTGTGCAGAAGAATTCAGAAGAATGCCAAAGCTAACACTATGCTTCCAGTTCCATAACTGTATCAACACAGTCCTATATGAACACATATTGCCATATGTGTTGCCATAGCTATACTATTCTTTGAACCTGCACATTGATCTACAAATCTATACTAAGGAACCACATTGTCAAAGGCTGCACTGCCAAAGACATAATACAAATTATCAGATCTTCCAAATCCTATAATAATACTTAGGATTACTCCCTAAAAACTTTGCTTTTTGAGGTTTTTAGGTAAAGCAGAATGTTTTCTGAATCTATCCAACTTTATGCTGTGCAGAAAACTGAGCAGTTCTAAGGGAGCACTAGACACAAACATTGTTACGGTATCAAAGACAAATATGTAAGTCATTTCCAGAGCATGGGCACTGCACATGGTTTAAGCCCAGAGTGCAACTATTACAATGGCTGTTCGGGTTGATCTGAAGCCATCGTGAGTCAGATAAAGAGCATGTATTTAAATTGTTGCTTTTGTACAGTGTTGGGTGTGTGAGTCTAGTAACTGTAAAACAGCCCATGTTTCAGTTCAGTTTGGCTCATTACTAATGGTTAGTTTTGAGCACCTGTGTTGAGGTCTCACTCAAGAGGATTCTGTCACCATGCTTGAGCTCCATGGTAAAGGGAAGCTCCTGTGGGATGGAGCATCCAGCTCTCTGTCCTGATCAACACTGAAGGTGTGAGCTGGAAACACAGACTGGCCACTCTCACCCACAGAAGTTGGTGGTCTCATTCCCTCAAGAGAGTGGCCAGCTAGTGGTTTTGCGCAAACCAGCAAGTTTAAGTGTTGAAGCACAAACAGAGATTCTTATTACTAATAAAGTAAATAAATCAGGGCTTGTGAAATAGGAGAAGCAGAGTGATAGCTGGCATAAGTCAAACCACACTCAGGAGTGAGTGGAGTGCCCTGTCAGCAAGTTCTTCAAACTTTTTTTTGTTTTTGTTTTTGTTTTTTTTGTTTGTTTGTTTTTTTGTTTTTTTGTGTGTGTGTGGAGGAATTTCAAACAAAGCTAGGACCATAACCTAGGGATCTCAGCTCCTCATTCTTTGCTGTAATCATTACACAAGTTCTAAAGGTGAAGTGCTGTGATGGGATCAGCCCTGTACATAGTAAACATGAAGAATGATGAAGTATTAAATCTGAGGTGTATATTTGGGTTTACACACTAAGCTGTGCATTGTAGTTTTGTGTTATAGATTATTGTTCCGTGCTATTATTGTACTATTTTGGTTTGTGTGTTGTTATTGTAGTATTTTGTTTATTATATAATTTTTGTGATGGGTTCTGTCCAGTCACAGGATGGAGGAATTCCAAAGGCTGGTCCTTTAGGCTGCATATTGAAACACTGGAAAGATCTTGCAGGGGGAACCACTGACCTGAAAGAAACTGACTGAATATTGTAATCATTGATGGCCCTTATATATTTTAGATGATCAGGAGAAATGACCCAAGAATGGAAGTACTAAAATACTGCGTTGCAACTGTTATTGTTTTGCAGACATGAAGGAAAATGGGATGAGATGAAGCATGTGAATTTGATAATTTCATTGTGGGATAATTATGATATGTGTAAGAAATGTGGTTTGATTATAAATGGAAGTGGTGTATTGGCACTGGAGGCAGAAAATACAAAATCACCTAAGTGTTGTTCATCATGTAGTATCGGCAGGCGATGCAAAGGAGAAATGAGCAAGAAATGGCAGCACAGGCCAAAAGGTGGGTAAATGGAAGGCAAAGGGAACAAAAGGATAGTGACTCGGATAGTTTTGACAAGGAGGAAGGTTTCAGTTTGTTGGTGGGTAGGACTGGGCAGCAAAATACTCAGAACATACAAGCCCCTCTCAGGCAAGCAGTAGGAATGGATAGATCAGTTGAATAAAGGTGCCATTTTCAGTATCAGATTGAATGAATTGGAAGGAGTCTGCTGGGTCCTGCCTGAGGAAAAGAGAAGGGTGCTGGAAAAAGCTCAGGAGTAGGAAGAGAGGCTAAATACAAGGGATGGTCCAGATCATTGTATGCCAGCGCAAGAGCCAGAATCTAAAAACAGGGGCAGGCAGATTGATGAATAAACAGGATCCACAGCTGACCACTTTGTTCATAGGTCACTCAGCACCAGACAGAAGAAAGTTGCAAAAGTGGAGGACAGAAAATGCTGCAATTTTAGCAACTGCCTTTGCTCAAGCACAAACCTCCTCTGAGGGAAGAGATTTCCTGAGAGGATGAAATACAGGAGGAAATATAGAACATAGAATCCCCCTGGGAAGGGATCAGCGTGTGATCTGCAAGGGAAAGGGACACTGGAAGAATGAATGCCCAAAGAGACAATCAGTTAATTGGATACCCCTGTCTGCACCCATTCTGGAGGCAGATTTACTTATAATTGGTACAGAAGACTTGGATTGACAGGGACAGGGGGTTGGGGAACTAAGACTCCTCAGCCAAACCCCTGGTTTCAGTTAAACTGGGGAATGAGTCAGTTAAATTTCTAGTTGATACAGGGGCAACATATTCTGTACTAAAGAGTTGTAAAAGACCCATGAGCAAATTCTTCATGTCAATGAGTGGTGACACAGGATGGAAAGAAAATTAGCAGGTTTTACCAGCCTTTGAAGTCTGGAATTAGGAACAGGGTGCTAACCCATATTTTTTTTATATACATACCAGACTGCCCTGTGCCACCATCAGGACAGGACATATTAAGTAAACTGAAGCACAAATCACTTTTGCAAAAGGGAAAATCCAAATCCATATTCCTGAAAATAAAGCTTTGGATGACCAGGTCTTTATGTTACCGAGGCAAGCCAAGTTACAGGAGGTACTTTCAGAAGTAGAAGATGCTGTGATTCCTACTGTATGGGCCAGAAGAGTCCTGGGAAAGTCCAAAAAAGCAGAACCAGTAAGAACTGACCTTAAACAAAGATCCTCCCCGGTAAGAATTAAACAGTATCCCCTAAAGCTAGAAGCTAGAAAGGGTGCCAATAATTGAGAAATTCTTAAAGCATAAGTTACTAGTATTGTGTGTCAAAATACAACACCCCCATTTTGCCAGTTAAAAAGGCCAATGGTAAGGGTTACTGGTTGGTCCAGGACCTGAGGGCAATAAATCAGATAACCCAGGATATTCATCCTGTAGTGGCAAATCCAGACACATTGTTAACTGGAACACCAAAGCACACGGGGATTCCAATGCCTGATGGTACCCCCTAACACGATAATATTACCATTGCTCGAGGCCAGAGCTATGGACAGATTACAGTGAGTGCAGCCTTTCAGCAGGGCAGTGCTAAGATGACTGACTACTCAACAAGAAATCCAAATGGAAGAACCACAAGTATCCTATAACTATACTTGCATACAGCAATGTCCTCTAAATGATGCAACTCCATCCTGTAAAAACAATGCTATAGATGTAGGACTAGCCAATGGGTGTAACAGTTATATGAATTATGTGGATAGCCAATTTGATCTAGCCCTATTAGATAGATTTAATCCCTCAGTTAGGTGGTCTCTTCCCCGAGCAGAAGGAACAGGATGGTACTGGCTGTGTAGTAACAGAGCTCGGAAATATTACCCCGAGGATAGAAAGGAGTGTGCATCCCAGGAGCCCTAGACCCAAACAGGACAGTAGTTAATAAACTGCATGAACAGAGTGGATGGGTGAGGACCTTCCTTAAATGAACCAGAAGGACTCACAGTGCTACAGCAGACCATCCTTATGCATTTCACAGTTTTGTGAGATGGTTTCTCCCTTGGCTCGGAGAATTGGACAATACAATCATAAACATATCCACCATTATTGAGAACATAGAAAACAGAACTATGGATGCCACACAAGCATTACAAATTGAAGTGTCCAGTTTATCTCAGGTAGTATAACAAAATCGAATGGCCCTTGACTTACTATTGGCTTCACAAGGGGGTGTCTGCACTGTGATTAACACAAGCTGTTGTGTATATGTAGATCAGAATGGCAGAATTTCCACAGATTTGTCAGAAATTTGGGAACAGACAAAGGCCCTGCATCAGATCACCAAGGACAATATGTCCTGGGGCTTTGAAGAATTGTGGCACAAACTTACCTCATGGCTACCAAATTCAGTATGATTTAAAAATCTGTTCGTAGTAATAATAACACTAGTTTGTATCTTAGCTTGCATTATGATTCAGTGTTGTAGTCTTTGTAGCCAAATCTGTATAAAAATAAGGTATAGGTATTGAGTATTGAGACCTTGGATTTATGAGTCCAAAGTCTCAAGAAAAGGGGGGAGTTGATGCCTGCAAGCAGTTGGTGCTAATTGCTGTAAGGGGCCTCAGACACGAATGCATTCAAGGATATAATTTTTGCACCTGTGATGGCTACATCCTGGGGAAGGCAGAGAAGCCAACAGACACCTGTGGGAGCCGAAATTAAGAAAGCTGAGAAACTTTACAGACAAACTGATGAGCCAAGACAAGACTTTATATGAAGACTCAGAGTTCATGGAAACGACACAAAGAGACACCTCTTCAACAACCACTAGGGACCATCACAGACCACCAAATCCCCCATGGAAGCCCCTCAGAGATCCGTCCCCAAATTTTGGTATGCTTGCACAATGTATTAACATATGTGCTAGATCCTCTGGAAATAGGTGTGTTGTTCTCGGAAATTACATGAATATTAATTTCTTTTATTGTATATAATAAATGTGCCTTTGTCTTTCAGCATGCATGTTAGGTGTAATGAACCCCCGTGCACCAGTGCTGCAATACAGAATGCCTGCCTTCTAGAACTTCAAACTCTTGGAGGGTCCTTTTGAGATCAGATTTATGGTAACATGATGAATACAGATATCACCAAATCCTTGATTTATGCAGTTAATGTTTGATTCTTCAAATCGAACAAGGAAAAAAGCTGTTGAATTATAGTATCTCCTCAAAAACTATACCTTCATCAAAATACATCAGTCTGTACAGCAATTTGCCTTTAGCAACTTTGTGCAGAAATGTTTTGGGACCTTCCTTATTCCTGATTATTAATATGAAACAGTGCTCAGGAAGCTAGAATACATGGCATTCCATTGTAAATAGTTGAGCAAGAGAAAATTAAATGCAACCTAAGGAAGTTCATCTCCCTCCTGTAAGGTGTGAAAGGGTTAGGGTTAGTTAAGGTTAAGGTTAAGGTTAAGGTTAAGGTTAAGGTTAAGGTTAAGGTTAAGGTTAGAGTTAGCTCCTGCACTTTTCTGGGTGGCTGTGCTGTTGTTCTTCACAGGTTCCCCCCTCCACTTCCCACCCTTCACCAGGACTTACAGCGGCCTCACCATGTCTGGATGTGAAAGTTGTTGGTGATTTCAGTGTGTTCACACTCATGGATGGCAGCTGTGAAGATCCCAGCAAAGATCTCCAGCTCTGTCAGCCAGTGCTGAAAAGAGATCCCAGAGCAGTCAGATGAACTGCCATTCCCCAGGCATTAAAGCTTTTTGCTTTCAAGGCCAGTTATCCCCTGCCGACAGGCAAGACCACACATCACTGCCTTTCCCCTGCAGCGTTTTAAGCCAGAAGTTTAAAGCCAACTTCTCTGGCTGAGACACAGAACCCAACCAGGGCTTTGCCTGAAGCTTCACCTCACTAAATTGAACTTTGGCAAAAAAGGTTTCAGGGGCTACTAAGGCTTAAGGCAGATCAAGGGGAAACATGTGCCCTTCTTCAAGAGCAATGTGTGAGGAAGAGAGAGAGGTAAATCAAGGTTCTTCAAGTGGAACTTAACAGTACCTGTGCAGGTATCCACATAGCACCAGGGTATGTATTTTTAGCTCAGTTCACCTGGGCAGCAGGGCCTCAAATACAGAAGAATATCACTTACTTCCAGGAACTATAAGTCTTCATCAGTCACTGAATCTTGAGGAGAACAAGAAATGCACCTCACAAGATGGACATCTTGCTATTTATTTTATCATGTATAGAAACATTTGAGAAAAGCTGTTTGGTTTTTTTTTTTTTTTTTTTTTTTTTTTTTTTTTTTTTTTTTCCTATTTGCCTAGTCAAAGTCTTATTTTTCAATGCTTAAGTCACCTTTGACTTAGATTTCTAAATGACTCAGAAGCTTTTAATAATTTTCCTCTGAGTCAATCATTTAATGTCTGCTTTTCCTCTGGTAGCACACAAGGAGTCTGTTAAAATCAAGTGCATGAGAGACAAAGGCTCTAGATACTGGGGATGCTGTAAATATTTGTATCAAACACTTCAGTGGATGACACTTAGAGAACACCTTTATCACAGTGGTTGCCTAATACTCTTGCAACAGCTGTCAACTGTCCAGGTTGCAGTACTGCAGCCCAGTAAAGGCAGTGTGGTTTCACAAATTCATTCCAGACATGTCCTAGAGCTCAGGAGCCACCACTGCTTCATCAACCCCCTGCAGGGGAAGCCCAGAGAACTACAGGGCTCTGCCCACAGTGGTCCGTCCTGCTCTTCTCTTCCCTTTCACAGCCCTCTCTGCACAACCAGTGAAGAATGAAGCCAGTCTCACTATTAAAGATCTCGTTACATTGAAGATGCTGTTTGAAAATACTGGCCAGAGGTATTTTGCACAATGTCACTGACCAAAATCAAAGTAGCTCTTGATTTTTTTTTTTTTTGAGAGAGAGAGGGAGGGAGGAGGATGAAGAGATCAAGAGATGAACAGACACAGAAACTGAATTATTTTCTCATTTCTACACAACTGGTCCAGAACAGGAATGGAAAGCACTAATGGTGGAGAAATCTGTGATATTTCTGTTTCCAGGCGTGACCTGTGAATAAGGAATGCTTTATAGCTGCTTAGGAACATGTTTTCAACTTTCAAGCAACAACTTCTGGCAAACACAACAGCGGAAAGAAGGAACTAGGGTTTCCAGGTTACACATCTAGAACTGGACTTCCTTTCCTCAACCATGTTGTGCCATTTACCAAAAGGAGAGAGTGCAAATGATAGGAAAAAAATCAGGCACAGGTGCTCCGGAACAGGCAGAGCACACCTACATGATGCACGCGGAACTACTAAGGGAAACACCCAGCTGGGGTAATGCATCCACTTCAGACCTTCTGGGCACCATCTGACAAGTCCTACTTCAACTGGATCTCAGGAGCCAAGTCTTAGAACATCACTAAGACAACGAGCTCTGCACCTCAGGTCTCCTACCTCATCTCTTAAGACACATACAGGAAAAGTGCTCACTTGCATGCCCTATCAAAGCATCCCTTGGGGAATAAGTTCAGGCAATGTTGGTTTTCAAGTAGGGTGTCACACACCTGAGGCAAGGTATTAAATACTATAACAGCCTTTGAGGAAGACCACTCAGAATACAGGCTGGGATTACAGTTGTGACCTGTGGGTAATAAATAAAACAGTAGAAGTAGCACAAAGTCAAAGTAGCTAGTGAGTAACAGGAGGGAAATAGCAGGTAAATAATTGGAACCTTTTAGTCCCTTTTTTTCTGCTACAATGCAAGGAAAAGCAAACAAGATGGCAGAGAATGGATGCAATCCCCATCAAAGCAGTGATACCACCTTTACTAGTCTGTGATGGACTTCACCTTGGGAACAGAGAGCTAGTTTTAAAGAACAAAGTCATCAGGGTCTATTGACAGCAGGACACCCTTGCAGGTGAAAAGAGCGAGCAAATGGGAATGTTTTTCACTTCTAAAGGGTTGACAAAAACAATCCAGAACAAAACCTTCAAACTCTGCCATGATAGGGGGTAGAGGATGGTCGGGAAGAAGTCATGAAAGAACATATATTGGCTTCCAGAGTGGAAACAAAACAAGGGTAGTGAGCCATGATTCTTTCACAAACATCAAATAAATCTGAAGAATTAGCTACTAAGGCAAGTCTTTGCCATGTAAACAAAAGGATCAATGCATACAGAAAGAAAAAGGAAGAGTTTCCAAATCTAACAGATGGATGCACTTCCAAGGAAATGCTCCAAAGCAATGACAACAATAATTAGTTGTTTCCTTCCCTAGAGTTTATGGTCTTTTACTCCAAAGTACTTATCCTTTCCAGAGCCTATGATGATCTGTTTATTAATCCTAATAGTCAAGAGGAGAAGAGCATCTCACTTCCCTTTGGTACAAACAGATGGGACACAAGTCCTGCACTTCTCCAGTTACAGGTCTGCTGCAGGAAATATTCTCCTGTAATTCCTGACAGTGTCACAGGAAGAACTCTTCAGCTTTACCACTTGCACCTCCTTGTCTGGATTCACAAAGAAATCATATGGTAATTCCTAATAATTATGAAAATTAATAAGAAAATAATACTGAAGAAGGTAACACAGCTGAACAACAGATTTAAATACAGGAAAGAATGAAATGAGCAACAAGTGTGTCAGCTCTTGGAAGTTGTTCCTACACATCATGCTTTTATACTAATATACCTTTTTATACTTTTATACCAACCAAACATACTTTTATGCCAACATCAGAGGAATTCCAAATTCTCTTTCAATGTTATGTCTACAAGAGAACCCAAAATATTCTAGTTCATAAGGGAATGTATAACCAGTTCATTCCAAGGCATCATGCTGAGGAAGAAAAGAATAAGAAAACTAAAAGGATTTCTAGCACAGCACGAGACAAAGGGAGAAACAAACTGGCAAATAGCGGAGAGGTGACACCCTGCCCCACAACACCAGTAACAGTTTAAAAGTCAGCATTGCCTTCTGAACTAGACAAGCCATGAAAGCAGAGGGCTGGAAGAACACGGGACAAAGGGGCATGCTGGCATCTGCTATCCCCATGGCAGTACCGGCACAGCAATCCGTCAACAGCAACAGCAAGCTTAGTTTCTCTGTTCTCAACCACAGTCAGCAAGAGCTCTGTTTGCAGACTGCCATTTATCCACTGGGGAGGAAGGAAAACCACCTCCTGTTCCTCCATAAATGGTGTTGTGCTCTCAACAGATTTTACCCTGCTAGACGTCCATGGGCATCAACTGATGGTGGGTAAGTACCTACACACCTGTCCTGGTTTGGGCCCAGAGGGCATATGGTAACCATGCAGGCCCTTGCTCCCTCACTCCTTCCCCCTCAGGGATGGGTAGAGGAAGATAAAACAAAAGGCTCAGAGATTACGAGAATGATACAGAGGGATGGCCCACCAGTTACGGTCAGGGGAAAAGACAGACTTGACTGGGGAAGAAAAGAACATCAATTAAAATTCACCATTGCCACTATCACAACCACTAGTTTACCAACCAAATTCTAGAAGCTTCTCCCAGCAGCCACCCCTGTAGCCCCTCGCCCGCTTCCAAC
>NW_020799117.1:20230124-20252206 GCF_003259725.1 Athene cunicularia | reverse complement strand
CCCCCCCCCCTGCCCCAGCCTTCGCCCTGAGCTCTCCCCTGAAGGGCTCTCTTGATCATTAACATTTATATGTGTCCTTTTAGCAAACTATTCTATTACTGCCTTATTACCTAGAAGCAAATTTTCTATACTGCCGTGTCCTTTGGCTCTCGCAGATGCTCTGACTGAACCCAGCTCTTTGGCAGCGATCCAAAGGATGTGTCATTTTGGAGCACTTTTCCCTCTTCAGACAGTGAAGTTCTTACCGTGGGTCTTCATGAAGGGAAGAAGAACTCAGGAGTCAGTGTTGATCTCCTGCAGCATTAGTGATAGAGATTGAATAAAGGAAAAACGAGTCAGGAGCTCTGGTTACGCTGCACAAAGTGTTTTTCTAAGAGCAAAGAAATTGGAAGCTCAAGGCAGAAGAAGATGGAGGGAAATCCTGGGAATGACCAAGAATGTTGGGGGAGGCTGTGACATCTGCAGGCATATCAGTTCAGAGCTGCTGTGGCACACGACTCCAGACGCACACGCTTGTGCTCTCCTTCACCTCATCACTCTGCGCGCTGTGTTTTGGCCCACACGGGAAAGCCAAAGCAGCCGTAGGTGGCTGAGGTGAGGCAAGTGCCACGTGTGGGAGACGCGGCAGCAGCCAGCATGGGTCAGAGGGTAGCAGTGGGTAGGAAGGGCGCGGAGGCACTGGCCGTTGGGGTAAATCTGTTATCCAGACGTCCCTGGCCCGGCTGGCATGCCATTAGCTCACAGCACTAGGACTGTGTCTCTGCTGGGGGCTTCTGCCTGCTGTGGGATAGCAGTAGATGATGAACAGCGCAGAAAATGAGGGAGAGCAGAGCAAATTGGGTGGGGTGGGGGTGGTTGGTATTAATTCTAGGTGTGGGGGAAATGGTAACGTTGCTGCCTGGTGAAACAAAGATTTTAATCTCTTTATTGAATGTGGTACTGTGGCGAGATTCCAGATCTCACAGGTGTCAGCACGGGGTTCAGAGCCAGTGTTAACACACAAAGGAGCACCAGGACCTCTCCCTCTGCCAGCTGGAGGCGTGTGGTGTGATCCACGGGCCAGAGTCTGGAAATGCAGGAAGCAGGATGTTAAAGCCAGGCTTTAACTGTTTCTCAAAGCCTGGCATCACTCTGCACATCCCATAATACTTTTCAAATTCACCATTAAAAAAAAAAAAATGTATTCTGTACTTGGTGCTAAACCCTCTTAGAAACAGCTTTGAAGCTTCCACATTGTCCATCACAGCTTCCCCTGAAGCCCCAATGCATCAGAGTCGATTTCTCATGGGTTTTTCGGGAGATTTTACTCTTCCAGCTACTACTTGCAACGTGTCTCTCAGCTTATCAAATGGGGGAATTCCAGGCAAACAGAATTTTCCATTGTACCGCCAATTTAACTTAAGCTGTATGTGATGACCAGGGGAAGGAACGCAGAGAAACTCTTTCTGGGCATCAGTTTCCTGTAACGAGCAACTCTCCACAAATCTCTGACAGCGAGAACTGTGTTTCTGCCATAACCAGGGCATTTTCTGTGCAGACTGCCTCTGCTTTCGAGCTTCCTAACGTGGATTCGTGACGGCTTCTTCTCATCTGCCAGGCTTCAGCTATGTCTTCTCTTGACAACTTGTGCTTTCAGTGCAACAGGTACAAGCCATAGAAGAGTGGCTCGTTTCTACGACCAAGGAATAGGGGAATGATTTCATTTTCCATCTGCACAAGTGCCAGGGCCAGCCGGGCCCTCACACGGGCAAGCGCCATGGAGACAGATGGCCCACAGCCGCGTCACCATGGGGGGTCTGTGACGTCAGTGAGCGATGGAATGTGACCTCACGTCCCTCCCTCAGGCTCTGCCTGCGCCCGGGCCAGTCTGGCTCCTGCCTGGATTCCTGCCGAGCGTGTCTGCGAGGTCTGGAGGCTCGAGTGAGGCTGCTCTGGGTGCTGGGGGGTGCTTTGGGGGCTGCTGTCCACAGCTCTCGGTGCCCGTCCCGGAGCCATCCCCTGTGTTTCCCCGGCCCTGCCTGGGTCAGGCAGCCGGGCACCGCTGGGCGCGCTCGTGGCAGCGGAGGTGAACTGTGAGGGGGGAGTGTCCCCCCGGGGCGGCCCTGGGGCGGGTGATCGGGCTTGGGGAGCCGGGAGGGTGTCCTTCGCCAGGGGCTGTTCTGCTGATTAAGGTTACCAATCAAACTCAGACACCAGAGTCAAGAGAGCAGGCGTATTTTACTGATGATAACCAATGTAACAGTGTAATACAGAAGACATGCAGTAAGAAAAGGCAGAACAGTGCACTTAAAGCAGCAAACAAGAGAGCGCAGGGCAATGCATCAAATCATTACTACACAAAAGAGAGAATAGTGATTAAGAAAAATACCTCACCACTTGCATATGGGACCATCATCCAGACCCGCAGACACCGGGCAGCCCTGGTTACAGCGAGGGTTTGCAGAGTCTGTCCTGGCAAGTGGGAAATCCTCCGTGGTGCGTCCACCCATAGATGAGGCGTCCAAAGTCCCTGCAAACCCATCCAGCCTTATATACCAGAGATTGACAAGCCAGAGTAGCCGGCACCCTCGTTTTGAGAGGAAATTTGCGGTTTCATTGTCCTCTTGGATTCTACCAGAGCCTGGCAAGGGCTCAGGGGGGAAAACCAAGGCAGTTTCTAACAAGGCCAGATACTTGGGTTCTCAGCCTTGAACAAGGCTGAGCAAGGGAAGTTGCATACATTCTCTCAGCATTTCGTGGGTTGCTATAACTTAGTACACCACCTACTAGCACAATGGTTTTCAGTTATAAAATAGACAGGATTCATCTCTAGGTCAACTCTGGCTTGGGCCGGTCGTCCAAACCTTAGCACTTCAGGGGCCTGGGCATTTCTTCCTGCCCTCCCCTCGCTGGGACAGCAAGTGACCGGGGCCACTCTCACTTTTGCAGCACAGGACACTCTTTGGTGGCGCCGGCGCCAGCGAGCGGGAGCAGCTCCTCATCCTCAGTGCTCCCCACCCTGCTGCAGCGCGTGAACGTGGCCAATGGAGTCAGAGGAGATTTGCCCCATCTGCCGCGACTGTCAAGATGACGCCGCTTATGTGCTGCCCTGTTGCCACCAGTTCTGCCTGGGCTGCATCCTGCAGTGGATGGATGTGAAGGCAGAGTGCCCGCTCTGCAGAGGACCAGTAGAGACGCTGCAGTTCGCTGTGCAGGGAGGAAATGGCTATCGAGAGTGTGCCATCACGCTCCTCGAAGGGTCGCCTGAAGCCAGCAGCCAGGAAGATGCAGCTCCCAGCCTCCTGGCCGAAAGCAGCCCCCATAGCACCATGGCTTCCCCTCAATCCTCTCCGCAGGAGATGCTGTACCCAGACGAGCACGGGGCTGCAGAGCCAGAGGCCGTGGGTGGCATCGTGTCTGAGGGCTGGGCAACTTTTTTCCAAAACGAGGAGTGCTTCGTCGAACCCGTGTACTGGTGGCTGCGCTGGGAGCTGATGGCGATCTACGGGTCCCAGTGGTGGCATGTACAGCGTGCAGAGGGCAACGTCCTGCACGTCCTGTGCGTCCACGGCCCAGTTGCAGAGGTCATGGTCCGGGAGCTGCAGCCCATCCTTGGGGAACACACAGCCCCTCTGGTCCGTGGCATCATTGACGCCATCGAGAGGTGCAGCGAGGACCTCTGGATCCTGGGGCGCTCCCCGGCTGTCGGGGAAGAGGACAACAGTTCTGAGGCCAGATCCAGCCCCACCAACTCCGGCTGCAGCAGCTCCCGGTGTGGGACTCCCAACACTGACGCAACCTCCTCCAGGAGCCCTGAAAGATCCGACAGGGAGGAGGAAGCCGGCACGTCAGAGGCCGCTCTCTGCGGGGGCCCCGGCCACCCCCCATCTGCGCCCATCCTGGCAGAACAGGAGCAGCCCCAGGAGGAGCCGGGGGAGGCGGTGGCAGCAGGTCCCTCTGCTCCCAGGCAGCGCAGGAACCGCGTGAGTGGGAGGCCCAGGCGCCCCCCGAAGAGGAGGGCCCCCGGCCCCCAGGACTCTCCCCAGCCCTGCAAGAGGCCGCCCCGCCGGCAGCACTAGCAGCGCTGCAGCAGAGCTTTATTCAAGCCCAAGAAAATAAATTCCTGTTTCCCTGACCTGGTCTCCGGGTGCTGCTTTCTCTCCCTTCTCCTGGTGCCTTTCCCTGCCCCACCCTGTGCCCCAGCGTGGTGGCCCCCACCTGCTGCTGACTGACCACGGGCACTGGACCAGTGGGGAGAGGCTGCAGGGGTCACTCTGTCTATACTCTTAACTCCTTCCCAAGACGCTTCCAGCTCACGGCAGGTGCTTTTGCCAAACCATCGCTGCCTCAGTCACCATCAGGTTAGGCTCTTTTTCAGCATTAATTGTCTCATCCATCTGAAATGAATCTCTTTATGATATCTGTCTTATAAGCAGCGTGGATGCTAGGGCAGTACTCCAGGTCAGCCCACAGTAACATTTCAGAGTAGCAGGATCTCGGGAAAGGGTTTCTAGGGTTTCTGCACACCCATGCCTTTCTCTGGGTTGCGCAGCAGAGGGAGGCAGGGACCCATAATGTGATGAACAGGCCCTTCCCTCGTCCTTGAGAAACCACGGTGAAAACAGGAAAGAGATCACTTTATGAAGGACAGAATATTCTTCCAGGTGATGGGAAAATCTGAGCTCTGTCCTTGTGCAGTGTCTTTGCAGGGCCCCATGGGGAGGCTCAGGGCTGCAACACGCAGCTCCGTGGGCTTGGACGGGGCTGTGGGCTGTCACCTCGTTTGGCCTGCTGGCCTCAGGCAGGGTCAGATCTGCTCGTGGTCTTCTTGAAAGATATTTGTTTAATCCTCTTAAAACGTCCCCACCTCTCCCATAAGCACCCTCTGCCAGTGCTTCATCAGCCTTTACACTGGGAAGTTTTCCCTGAGCTCTAACCCGGAGCATCCCTGCTGCTGTTTCCCACCTTGCAGCCTCCTCGGTGCTGGGCAGAGCTGAGGGGTGGCTGCTCGTGCCTCGGAGGCTCTGCTCCATCTCGGACGCCCCAGGGATCTTTGCTGTCGTTTTATGAGACATGGTGTGCATCCAGCTCTGATTCCCTGCAGCTTGCAGGCCTGTTCCTGCAGGGCTGCTCCCTGGCCAGCTGTTCCCATCCCGTGTCACTGCTTGTTCTGGCCTTGCAGTCACTGTGCTGGGTGTCCCTGGTCGCGTTTCCTGCAGGCAACATCCCTTCAAATCGGTGTGTGCTTTGAAGAATGGAAGTGCTGTCCATCGTACGTGATGATAAAAAAAATCTCGCATGTGGTGAAGCCTTCAAACGTTGTACTGAGCGTTAGTGATACCGTGCAGAATAGCAGTGGGTTTTTTTCTGGACCAGAGCTAAATTTTTACTGCTCTGTCATCTTAGTCCATTTGATTTGGGTCTTGGCTATGCCTTGGTTACAGTTTCTAACCACTGCCTTTGGATACAGTGGCTGCCAAACCCACATCTGCAGGTTCTGAGGGCAGGGACTTTTGTCCTTGGGGTAATACACATTTCAGTGTGTGCTGATGTGCAGGCCCACCATAGGTCTGACTTTTTGTCAACCTCCAGTTGTTTTTGGCAAGAGAAGCCAGTCAAAGATTCCCCATAATTCCAAAGATTCCCCCTAACTGCCTTGCATACACTTTTGGGATCATAAAGAAGATTTTCTGAAAAATCAGAATGTTTTCTGATACCCTCTCACTCAGTCTGTAGTTAGTGTATTTTACTCCCTCCCTCTCAGTGTGTCTGCTTTGCTTGTCAAGGAAAATAGACACCTCAGACTTAAGTTTTCTGTATATTTGATGATATCATCAGTTATTTGGCAGGATTGTTTTTAACCTCCATCTTACTGGAGAAGCTCAGTAATTGGGAAGGAACAGATTTTTCACACTGTGATCCCATCTTATTCTCAGTCCCAGCTCTGCCTCATACAACCTCTGTTCCCTCTCTGCAGACTTATGTCAGCAGTTAAGTACCATTTTGTCAGTGGACTGCAAGTGGCAGGGCCAGTGACACTGTCGGATGGCTGCTCCTTGTTTGTCTTGGTGGCACATCCTTCTGCCTGCAGCCTGGCGAGGGGTGGCCATGTTTGAGAGATTAATCTGAAATCGGTTTCTTAGCACCCTGCAAGGAGGTTTATCCCTGATTTACCAGGAGATTTGGAGACTGGGGTTAACATCTCTTATTTGTTTCGCTCCCTCACTCCCAGAATCTTTGATCTCTGTGTTAGGGATGATTGAAGCTTTAGAAGGATGACTTAATTACGCTTTGCTTGATTTTCTCATCTGTAAGGGAGAGAAGTGATGTATTTCACAGGCATGTTGTGAGGTACCTTGAGAACCTCTCAAAGAAAATGTTACAGGAGAAATACGGATTTTAAGCAAGTATAAACTAAAGTTTGCCAAAGCAGAAGGTTCTTTAACATTCACTATTTTTGTTATGTGGATAAATAATTAAATATCCTTACCAGAATGTGGAAGATGTTGTCGCTTTTGACTCTTACAGCTCTTCTGGATTTTTTTTTTCTACAGCGTTGATTGTGTACTCCATTTTTTTTCCCAAATATTGTCTACCTCTGATTGTGATTCAATTTTCTTACAACAAAATACACATTGTTAGAAGTAGAACACCTTGCAGTCATGCTGTGCATTTCAGTGAGGTTTTAGACATGAAAAGGGCAATAAGTGTGGCCAGAATTCATATTTGTTATATCCCACTGCAAATGTGAATGAAAAAGTGGGCTGCACTTCGTGGTGATCATGACTTAGTCAGAAACTGAGCTCGAGGGATAAGCAGTGTGGTGCGTACAGTTTGATTCAGTAAGTGTAAAAATTTGCTCTTCTCACATATTAAGGGGACCGAAGGTCCATGTATCTTACCAAATTCAGCAACTTAACTGTGAAAGCAACACCTCCTCCCTTGCTTTTACCAAGTCTCAGCTACTTTCTTCGAGGTGGTACAAGCACAGCATGATGAAACCAGTCTCAGGCTGTACATCGACTGGATTTCACACCAGAGTGGTTTATAGCACCAGTTTTTAATGTCCACACTCACCCTCTGGCTGCCTCGGCCTGTTGTTTCTCTTGACACTGAGTTTGGCCGCCAGGCTTTTCCTGAACAGCCGGGCTGCTGATGGGGTTTATCCAAATCTGGGTGTTTCTTTCTCTACGTGCTGAAAGCAGTGGAAGAGGTTCTTGGTGCCGTCTGTGCTCATGGAGCTCCTGCAGGGAAAACATGTCGGACGTGTTTCCACACTCGTGATGGGTGACCCCTGAATTGTATCAGCTTTTAAATTGGGTAGTGTCCATCTTGGGTTGCTCTTCTGCTCCTCATGAAGGGATTATTCAAAGCTTTTGCTCTGTCAGGAAGTTCCAGAATTTATCAGCAAAATTTCTGTATTAAACAAGCCTTGTTTTTGTCAATATGACCAACTGTAGAAAGTAGTATATAGGGCTTTTCTGCCAGCATCACTAATTACTTTTGATAAGTATGTGTCATTAAACTCATAATTTGACAAATCATCAAGCTAGGTTAATAGTAACAATAGTGATTAAAATCTGACTCTTTTCATACAGTCCTTCTCATCCATAGAATTCAAAGCACTTTATAAAGGACAGTAAGGTTTTTTCTGGGGAAATGACTATAGAAAGATTAAATGACTTAAAGACACATTTCATGTAAGAAACTGAGCTTGTCATAGACAGTGACTGTGAGCCAGCACAATGCACTTGCAGCCCAGAAATCCAACCGTGTCCTGAGCTGCATCAAGAGAATTGTGGCCAGCAGGCCAAGGGAGGGGATTCTCTCCCCTGCTCAGCTCCGGTGAGACCCCCCTGAAGTGCTGTGTCCATCTCTGGGCCCCCAGAAGGGGTCCCTCAGCTCAAGAGGGTCCAGAGGAGGCCTCAAAGATACTTGGAGGGCTGGAGCACCCCCCTGTGAGGACAGGCTGAGAGGCGGATTCAGCTGGAGAAGAGAAGGCTCCGGGGAGACCTTAGAGCAGCCTTCCAGGGCTGAAAGGTGCTGCAGGAAAGGGGAGAGTGACTCTTGGTCAGGGGGTAGGGATAGGATAAGGGTAATGATTTTAAACTGAGAGAGGGGAGATTTAGATTAGATCTGAGGAAGTTATTCTTCCCTGTGAGGGTGGTGAGGCCCTGGCACAGGCTGCCCAGAGCAGCTGTGTCTGCCCCCTCCCTGGAAGGGTTCAAGGCCAGGCTGGACGGGGCTTTGGGCAGCCTGGGCTGGTGGAAGGTGTCCCTGCCTGGGGTGGGGGTGGGACTTGGTGATCTTTAAGGTCCCTTCCAACACAAACCATCCTGCACTTCTCTGAAGGGGCAGTGATGGGTTTGCCAGGTCTACTTGTAATTCTGCATCTGGGTCTGTTGTGATCTCCTGGGCTGACTGGAGCTGGGTTTGGTCCCTGCTCTGGCTTCCTCCAATGGCTGGCAGTGGGGCCTCTCGCTGGGTTGGAATGGCGGCGACACTGGAGATTCATGGGTTTGTAAATACTCCGAAAAAAGGCAATACAGGCGATCTCTTGAAACGGCAACCAGATTCTCAGCCAGTGAGGAGCGTTCAAGCCCCTATCATCATGTTTTCCCTGTGTTACTCCATGGGCTTTTCAGGAGAAAGCACAGGCTGTGTGCAGTGAGGATTGCTGCGATTGCTACCAGAGGCACCCCTGGAGAAATGGCTGTAACCTGTTAGTGGAAGGGGTGGCTAGTCATGGCACAAATTGGCTTCATACACAAGAACAACCTACCAAACCTCCAAGCAATTATTCCTCTCATGGGGTGTGTTCTAGCTGATTTGAAAGAAGGGAAAGAAACCACACACAACAGAAACCACCATATGGACTTATCATGTCATGTTTAAGTGTAGGTCGAAGAGGTGAAATTTATCAAAGTAGAGAAGAAACAGGAGGAAAGATGTTGTCTGGGCTTGCTGCTGCATCACCCACGCGCGGGGTAGCTGCGCTGTGTCTGCTGCCAGGCTGCGTGGTGCTGCTGGTGTCTGGGCAGGTTGTGAGCGACCCATCTGTCGACAGCCTTGCAGACGGCATTGTCTTGTGTCCCGCCACGCTCGGCCTGCTCGATGAGGAGACTGAGCTCGGGGATGGAGAGGTCGAGCAGCTCCGTGGACACCCGGTTCACCTCTGCGAAGTGTCAGAGGATGAACGCGTTGGCTGTGTCTCGCAGGTCGGGACAGAAGTAATACCCTGTGAGCCTCCAGATGCTGATGCAGTTTTCCAAGCAGAGCTGGGATTTGAGGAACTCAAATGCCCATGACATTGAACTGGTCTGCTGCGATGAGCAAACTCTCCATGTTGTTGACCGTGACCAGCACTGTCCTGGTGTAGGCATAGTTGATGATGAGGCTCATCATGTCAGGTGAAATGCCGGAGATTTTATATACTGGCTTCTCGGCGCTGTTCCACCTGCTGCTGAAAAAAGCCCTGCAAAACCAAAGCAGCGTGTGTGTGTGTGTGTGTGAAAACCAGCTTTGCTGGGTTAAGCCCAGAGCCCTTGATCCCCTGGGCTGCCTTCCCTGGGCATCAGCGTGGACACCTGCAGTAGCCATGCTGGGAGTCCGGGCAGTGGGTTAGTGCCTGTTTGAGGAGCTGGGGGCTATAAAAAGGAGCCACAGACTTGAGCTGCGGCCAGAAAGCGACAGGGTGAGGGTCCCCTTGCTTCAGCAAGAGCAGCAGCAAGTAAGGGCCTGTGGGGAAGGAAAACCTCCTGGCACCGAGGGCAGGTGAGCCCGGCCAGCCACGCTGCCAGCCCTGCACCGCCTCGGGGCTCATCAGGCACCGCCTTGGAGCTGCTGGTAGGTGCTGGGCTGGGGGTGAGTTCTGGTGCTCAGGGGGGGACCAGGACCACGGGAACTGCTGGGTGAGAGTTTAGTGCTGGTGGAAGCGCTGGAGATACCCCCAGGTGCTGTGAGACAGGCCAGGAAATGCCGTTTGTCCCCATCCCCTCCTGCATCCAGCACGGAAATGAAATAGCCACTGCGGCTACAGAGGATGGTCTCATGAGCCTCGAACTGGACACCGTCCACACTGATGACCATGTCACAGCCCTTCCCCTCCAGGCAGCGATCGCTGAAGCTGGGGGAAACCATCTCCCTCACCTGCTCTCATTGTGTGAGGATGAAGAGCCGGTGGGTGCTGAGCTGTCACCCCTGCTGCAGCCCAAGGCAGTGCCAGGTGCTTCTCCCTGTGGTGCTGCGGAGCGTTGTTGTGGCCCCCCAGCATCACCCTAGAAAACCTGCCCGGTGGTTCTGGAACCACCCCAGTATGATGTCACCCTCTCATGACGTCAAGGACGCGGGGGAGTGGGGCCAGCCGTGAGCCCCTCCGCGGTGATGGGGTCCTGGTCCTGCCGGGCCCTGGCTCCATGGCTGCCCTCGGCCTTTCCTCGACCACAGCCCCGGTGACCCGGGACCTCCATTCCCCCCATTTCTGCCCCATTTCTCCCTTAATCCCTCATGGGTTAAAGCCTCCTGCGTGGAGCCTTCCTGGGGTGGGGTCTGCTGTGCTGGGGGCGTGGCCTGACTCCACCTGCAGCTGTGGGATCTCTCCCCAGTGGGTGGAGCATCTCAGAGGGTGTGGCCTGTTGGTGGGTGGGGCCAGCCCCAGAGTCCCGCCCATTATTATTGAGCTGTGGCTGAGGCGGCCTCTGAGGGGGGTGTGGCTTTCCCCTGTAGGGGTGTGGCCTCTCCAGGGGGTGTGTCCCACCTCGGGGCAGGGCTTTCTCCACTCTCCCTTGCCATAGTGATGAAAAAGGGAGTTCTCTTGAGGATGTGGAGCCTCCCAGTGGGCGTGGCCCCGGAGGGGGCCTATTCAGGAGTGGTGTGGGCGGGTCCAGGGATGCTGCTGTCCAATGAGGCGCTGCTGTTCCATGAGATGTGTGGGGCCCTTGCCAAGCTGAGCAATGGGCACAAGACAGCCAAGCTTGGGGGGGGGGTGTCATGTGGGCTCTTATGGGGGTCTTCGGCAGCATCCCAGGGGTCCTGGGTGGGTCATAGATGGTGTCAAGGGGTGCTGGGAGGGTCTTTAGAGGAGTCCTGGGGGCCCTTGAAAGGATCCTGGGGGTGTTATGGGGGTCCTGGGAGTCCTTAGAAGGGTTCTGGGGGTGTTATGTGCTCCTGAGGGGAACTTAGAGTGGTTCTGGGAGGTCAAATGGGGGTCCTGAGTGCTCCTGGTGTTTCATAGATGTCCTGAGGGGCACCACAGGGGTTCTGGGGGTGTCTTTGTGAATTATAAGGGTCTTAGGAGGTACCCCAGGGTTGGGGGCAGGGCTTGGGGAGAACACTGAGGATTTGAGAGGGCCCTGGGGACATACTGGGTGTCCTGGGGGCCCCACAGGATATTGGGGTTGCTGTAGAGCACACAGGGGGTGCGGATCTTGGCAGCCAGCAGGGGCTCCTGGGATGTTTGGGGGGGGGGGTCCCCTGACACCCCCCCATGACCTGCTCCGGGTCTGTATTGACAGGCTGGTGGACAAGTGGTCAGGCTCCATTGAGATGGGGGTGGCGGCACACAATCCCAACAGCCTCAAATACCCCACCACTGTGACCAACCTCCACTCCAGTGGCCCCCCCAGACACCTGGGTCCCCTTAGAGTGGGGCTGGGGACTCCCCAGGTGCCTGGTTCCTCCCAAGACACCCCCTCTGACATTCTGTGTGTGTGTCCCCGGCACCATCATGACGAGTGGCTGCAGGATCCTGGCCAATGGGCAGTTGAACTCAAGTTCATCCTCGATGAGCTGCAGGCTTTAGTCCCCTGCCATTTACAATCCACACCACCCTCGGCTGGTGTGTGGCCCAGGAGAGGGGTTGGAATCACACCAAGCACCAGGTGGCTCAGTAAGCAGGGGGGAATTACCACAGCTGCTTCTCCCCTCTTGTACAGACTGATGAGGGCAAAGCCCGCCCATCTTGTTCAACAGTTACTATAATGTTCACAGTCATGTTCTTGGAGAGGCTTGGAAAAAAACATGCCTGAGTTAAGGCCGAGCACACAAGCATTTCCATAGCAGTTTTAGATAGGAGCAGGTACCCTGAACGTATTATTATATTGGATAAGAAAAGGGGATCCTGTGTTCATGGAGGTTCTGGGAATGCCACAGCATGGCCTGGAAACACGAAGGAACGATGGTCATTGGCACTAGGAGTCAGCAGGGGTCCAGCAGGAGAAAGCCTGGTCGCCCCACCTAATAATCTTCCCTGGTGAAATGACCGGCTGGGGAGATGGGAGGTGTGTGGTGGCCACTGTCCACCCCGTCGTGAGGAAGGCTTTCCGCAGCGTTTGCCAGAACAGCCCTGTGGAGACGCTGAAGCAGCGTGGGCTGGCTGAGGAGAGGGGGAGGTGGGTAGAAAGTGGCTGAAGAGCCAAGCCCAGGGGGTGGTGAGCAGCGGCACCAAGTCCAGCTGGATCCAGCAGGGAAGCCCAAGGCAAGAGGCATTGCCAGCAGGTGGAGAGAGGGGGGGTCCTTCCCTCTGCTCCGTCCTGCGCTGGGCTCCCCAGGGCAGGAGAGGAGGGGCCATGCTGGAGAGAACCCCAGGCCCCTCCACTGTCCACTGGGGGTCGGGCTGTTGGTCAGTTGGAGCCGACAGCCCCCAGCGCCGGCAGCAGCACAACTGGTATCCCAAAACTCAAGATGCATGCGAGCTTATTAAAATTTGATCTTTTTTTTTTTTGGTAAGTCTTCCTTATTTGCAACTTCACCATTGTTTCATAACCACCAAGGTATAGAAAACACAGAATTTAACTTACTCACCTTCTTCGTGCACAAACATCTTTCTATATAGACATACCTACATGTCAGTCTTGATGCTAGGTTTTGCATAGTCATGCACTGAAACAGAGCTGTAAGTGAACCAGTGCTGACACAGACAGCTTGTCCTAAAAACAAAAAGCACTTAATTTGTTGAGCCTCTTCGCCTTGAAAAGCATCCTGGCATACAGCAAAGAGACTAAAATACGAACATGTATCTTCACCACTCCAGTGCAGCAACCAGAGGAGTAAGTGGCATGCTGTCTCTGCAGATGGCTTTATTTAGAGACCCCAGGGGCAGCGAGAGCGCCCGACTATGTAAAATGTTCCAGCAAAGCCATTAGAAGCAGCTGGCAAAGTAATTGTAAGTTTAATGCCCACTATTGAAAGGACCTGTATTTTTAAGAGATTTATCTTAATTCCTCTTAAAACCTTTAACTCACAGCTACATCTCCAGTTCCAGTCTTTACCAGCATAAGCCGTATATTTCCAGGAATCACTACTGCCGCTTCTTTTCTATTTAATATGGGGTTGTTCCTGCAAGATGGGTTTTGTACACTATCTAGGAGAGAAAACCACACTGCTCACGTGCACTGACAAATGTAAGAAAAAGAAGCTGCAAAGAAGTGATAAAGTCTTGCTTTAGCATTTCAGGCTTTTCTTCAGCTAATACCCTAAAAATGACCCATTTTGAGGGCAAAGTCTCCCAGTGGGAAGCATACTCGATTCACAGTGTCATGCCCACAGCTGGGTTTGGGCTCTAGTTCCTGGCCTTTGACTTATTACTCATTTACTATGACTATCCATGAGACTCTTGCCTTGGATTTACTATATATTTTCAGAGTCACAGAATCAACTAGGTTGGAAAAGCCCTTGAAGATCATCCAGTCCAACCATTAACCTAGCACTGACAGTTCCCAACTACACCAGATCCCTCAGGGCTAAGTCGCTATTTTGCATCAAACAGTAACTGGGTAAAGGCAAATATAATTCCGGGAGCAAGGAACAGGACCCAGCACTCTCCTCCACACGGACTGCTCTGCTCTTTGGGTGGCAGGAGCTGCTCACACATGCTCTCCCTCTGCTCATGTCTCCTACTCTCCAGTACCATGAGGTCTGCAGTCAGTGGAGGAAGCTGAGGATGCTCCGCGGGTCACAGTGGTTCAGGAACTCTTAGGTCTAAGGAGGGCACTGAACTTGGAAATTTCCCCCAAGCTCTAACTGCTCAGCTGTGACACAAAACAGGGGGGTAGCACTAGTAGAGGCCATATTTCAAAGGAATGAAACGTGCAGGTTGCCTGCACTGACAGAGAAGGTCTGGCTCCAGTTCAGAGTGAAGCCGAGGGACGCATGTGGGCACACCCAGGACGACAAGTAGGTGCCCAGTCTAGGAGACAGGCACTCCTCTGCATCTCCTGGGGATAGGATGGGGTGTGCTCCTGCCTGGCATGCTCTCTGCTGTGGATCTCAGATTGCAGCACCCAACCGCCCCCTCTTATTTTCAATACTCTTCAGCCATCAAGCGCTGCGGCAGGAGCTGTGCTCCCAGAATGACGATGAGAAATGGAGCACAGCAATGCCCGGCATCGCCAACCCTGAGGGTACCAACAGGCAGCCCCTCCCCGTCCCTCCGCTCTGCCCGGTGAAGCCGTCGCTCCCCACTCATGGGCAGATGCGCCCCCACCGCCTGCCTGTGCTCCCTCATCAGACAGAGTGGTTAATCACAGCTCAGCAGGTTGCACGGCATGGTAAGAGCAGGGAACTCGGCCAGCTGGCAAAGATGCCGTCAGGTCAGATGTGGAGCAAAACTTCCAGTGTGAGTCTCCGTCAGTGGTTCAAACCTGCTGGGTGAGGAGACTTCCAGCTCAAAATGAGACCGACAACTTCGGCAAAGAACTGCAGTGTGGATCCTGCTTCCCTACTTTAGATCTAAACTTGATTTTACTCTTGCCCCTCAGTTCATACTGCTGGTTGTCTGATCTAAACTAATTCTTTATCTTGATTTTTGCTCATCTAGCTTGCTTACTCTTCTCACTTTGGAAGAAGGTTTGTTATCAAATAGTCAAAATTTAGTTCATGAAGCAGTTTTCTGATCCCATCTAAGTACTGTTGTTTTGGTAGTAATGGGAACTGCATTAATGCAAATTATATATGCAGATCCCAAAATAAATACAGAATGTGACTTGTGTTTGCTGTGAAATCAATGATTCAAGCTCTTCTCTAAACACAGACACTACAAACTAATTCCCGAGAGTGGCTGAGAGCCGTCATGTAGATTCTGTATATCACGACTCTCTGAGCTTGGGTGTTTCTTAATTGTTTTCAATTCATGGATTTATAGAGCAGCCACAGGCAGATGTTGAAACAGACAAAGACCATTACAAGAATTTTTGTTTCCTGCTTTATAGACCTTTAGAAGATTCTTCATACAGGAATCAGCTCAACCTAAATATTTTTCTGTGCTTCTATATGCAGTTTGAGCTGTTCTAACACCACCTTAAAACTGGTAGCCATCAATTGTCTCTCCTCAGCCTGAAATGACCTTTGTCAGGGGGAACGGATGTTCACAGAGTAGAAGAGAACAGACTGGGCAACATATCTTCCTCTTCAAAAAAAAAAAAAAAAAAGGCTCTTTCAATAAGAGGTGGAAAGATGCTACTTTGCTACACTATCAGGAACATTGAAACTGGAGGTTCAAGAAACAGTCATATAACATGATACTCAACCTGCATAAGAGCTTTAGAAAACAGATGTGTAAATCCACCTACAGACTTCTCTTACTCAGAACAGACACTTATCTTTTCTAAGGAAGCATGTAACGTCACCTCAGAAGATTTTTCCTATACCTGGCACTACTGTGTGTTCTGCTTGAAGAGAAATGGATGGCAATATATTTCAAGCGCCTTAGGGAAGCAATGTACACCTTGCAGTGGCTGGAGACTGGATTTATGAACAGATGCCAGACCCACGTCTCCAAAGGGAGCATTTTGGAAGCAGCACTCCCCCTGTCTGCCACCTCACTTTGGCAGACCCTGTCCCAATCAGCATAGCTTCTCAGCTGTGGAAAACACTTGTTCCTGGGCTTGCCCTAGGAGCAGGCTGGCTTTAAAAGTGCTTAACAGCTCGACGCCTGGCTCCTCTCCAGGGACTGGGGTGAGTGTTTCACACTACACCAAGGGCATCAGGGTCCATGCAGAAGCAGCCCAAGGAAAGCTCCCTTCTGCTGTCTGCTTCACTGGGGAAGGGATCCACCTGGGATTTGCAGGACCACATTTAACTCTGAACTGAGAGGAGGCTGCACATCATCTCCCCATCGTACTACCTGGGACACGCATCCAGCAGTAAGAAGTGGAGGAAGAAACGGGGTTCCCAGCCTCTCAGCTTATTGTGGCCCTCTCCAGCTCCTCCTTAAGTCCACCCCCTTTAGGACACCTGCCTGTTGTCACTACCCGCTGCTACATGGTGGGATCCCAACAGGCCTGAATTTCCCACAGCTCCCACCTCCATCAGGAGACCCCCTACCCAACCCCTGCAGCCAACACACCTGAGAAAACTAAGTTCTACAATCTAAAGTTTTGGGCAAAGACGATTTAGCTGCTTGTCCAGATGCTGGTTTCTGGTTTATTTTCTTCATTGTGGTTTATTTATTGGAACAGGGACTGGACATGCATTTCTCCCTTCTCCTAGCTGTGGCAACTGAGACACAGACTCTCCATGAAGTGCAAAAGGAAAGACCCTTTATTATTACAATAGGACATATTTATGCTATGGTTAAAGCTTTTACTTCACAATTAGCAAATCAGCAATTCGACAGCTCTCAGCCTTTTCTCCTATCAGCACAGGACCACTCTCACAGGGGCTGTGCAGACCAATCGCCTGCTCACTCAGGCGCTGTTCACGCAGCAGTAACTTCCCACAGTTCAGGATTTTCCCACAGCTAAGTGTTGTCGCTGTCTGTTGTTTTTCCCTGACACCCTGGCACAACTCAGCAGTTTCTGATTTTTCTCCCAAGGCCTGTTTCTCATCAAAGCCTTGCTGCTTCTCAGGGGCTGCGCAGAGGTGACAGGCCGATGTCGACTTGCCTCTCTCCCACACCTAGCTAAAATTGTAAAGGAATAAAAAAAGGTTCCTTTGAGCACATAATACCATAGAACGGGACTGTCAAGTCTGGTTTATGTCTATTCTGCCTGCTACATTGCTATATGCACATATGAGAAAGAAAAAATAACACAAACCTCTCTCAGTGGGGTCAATTAGAAGAGTCGCTCTCACTAGCAAAGTGCAAGGCCGAGTCAAAGAGCTCGGCCAAGACCTGCTCATCAAATGCCACGGTGCCGATGGCACGGAGGGCTCCTCTGGGCCTGCAGCGGTGGTGTCTGCTGGCCTTCACACGATTCCTGCCAAGAGAATGCCACCTGTCAAACATTCAGACTTCAGCTGCCACTTCTCTGACCTGGAAGAACAACTCAAACAACAGAATGACCGAGGACATGAGTCTATGCAGCATCTGGGGTCCCTCTAGCCTCTACTTCTGCAAAGAGCATTCCCAGGAGGAAGTGCTGGAGAGCAGGCGTGCATTCAGCCTAGGCAGCAGCAAAACCCCCACAGGCTGAAGGGGAACTTCCTCCTCGAGGTACTGGCTTTCTTTACGTTAGATCTGAAAAGCAAGTGTCTTGCGAGTGGCCAGACTAAGCCTTTCCTGCTGTCTCAGCATGCCCTGATCTCCAGACACATGGCTTTATTGGGACTGCAAATAAAGATGACAGTTAGCATGGGGCAAGCAGAAAGTGCTCCAGAATTTTCTGCACTTTCCAGCATTCCTATTTTCTACCCTGTTTGTGATAACAAACAGGATATTCTGTATATCCTTATAAGGCAAGAGTGAAAAAAAAAAATGTATAAGGTTGAGTTACAATGAATAATACAGGTATACCTTTCCAGCTTACTGCTGATGGGGAATTACTCCTATCATCCATTGACTACTTGGAAATCACAGCTGCATTGCGCTGCTACTTAGGTTATAAGGTAGGAGGATGAATTTTTTAATTTCAGAGCCTTGCAAGTATTTGTTTAGGGTGTTACCATCATGAACACAGCTAAGCTAACTGCTTGACTTAGAACTGTATGAGGTATGGAAAAAGCTTGCTCTCAGGCTTGTCCTCCTGATGAGCCATCTAACAAGGCAAAGTCCCAGAGCACAGCTGCTTCAAATAAATAGTCTACTGCCTTGGTTTGCCCCAGAAACTGCAGATATGGGTTGTTTTGCTACAGGGTTTGTGAGCCTGGCTTTGCCCCTCCTCCTTTAGCTTGCCAGGCCATGGCTCCTCCTTCTTCTGCCAGGCTGCAGAGCAAAGCGGGTGGTTGCTCAAGGTGCACCAAAGCGGGTGGTTGCTCAAGGTGCACCAAAGCGGGTGGTTGCTCAAGGTGCACGTCTGCCTGACACACCATCTCCACCTTTATTCCATGGTCCCCAGGCTCATCAGAACACAACTCTGGAAAGCAAAAGCAGAAGGAATGACACGTGTTGGGGTCTGTTGAGCTTTAGAAGTCATGACTCTGCCTTTTGATTTAGTAGGACAAACTACATCCCAACACTGTGCTGCAGAATGACTCCTGTGAAGTAAGATGGCAAAAACCTACACCCCAACTGAAGAGGGACATGGTCATGATTGCTGACCCTCTGACACCGTGTGCTCTGCCAGCCCTGCTGCCCTCCTCGGGAAGGACTCCTGGCAGCAGGTGTCACTCAGCAGATGTCAGACACTGCAGCCCAGAGCACCGGGTCTCACCGTGAAGAACACGCAGCTCTCTTCCTCCCCGTCAGAACTGCCCTGGATGTGACACCACATCTGAAATGTGGGCACTTGGTCTGAATGGTACCTGTCTCCTACAAGACAGCTAAGAGACCCTGCTCAGAAAATAAGGGCTACAGAGAACACAACACAATCTACATTAGTCAGGTGGTAAGAGAAATAAACTCCCACCACAGACCACCTGGTTCTATGCCAACGGAGAGGAGCCTCAGTGCCACTGGGCAGCAGGCTCAGCAGTGGCACCAGTCACAAACCTCAGGCCACATCTGATGAGCATCTGGGAAAACCAAAGAAAGAAGCCCTGGCTTGTGTGCCAGGTTGTGCACTAAAACCTGAAGAAAGGTCAGCTAACCTCTCTGGAAAGGCCACCCTAATTCACCCTGTTTGTTAACATTCAGAGCAGTAAATTCCAAGATGTTATAAGGGCAATGGCTAGAGAACCACCACCCAAGGGGATGCTCCCAACTGCACCATGAACTGCCTGTTCCAGGTGTATCTGGATCGATGGGCTTTGAGTTGGCCATGAAATCAAGACCTTTACAGCATTCCACCTGTCTGCACAGCAGTGTGTGCTCTGACCTCCTCAGGCTCAGGTGCTTTTGGCTCCAGCTGCTCCTGCACTTGCTCCTCGGCCAGGGCTCTCCTGAGATCTTCTCCGTGCCTTGGAGTCTGAGGACAGTGATGTAGGATACTCTGGGCAGGTGGGAAGAAAAAAAAAAAAAATCCATCCCAGATTACTTTCTGTATGAAAGTGGTACTCCTTCTGCCCACAGGTAAAATGAAGATGATAGCCTCTCACCCCACAGACGTGCAGTTCAGGGCCCTGACCCCCAGGAGGGAGTCGTGGGCTCCATGCACCATGGGGGTGTTTGCTCCCCAGGCCTGTGCTGCACCCAGCTCCTAGGGACCTGCCCCACAGGGCCTTGCCCCAGCATCCTTCTCGGCTGCCGCGTAGGACAGAACAGCCACAGCCGAGCACAGGGCACCGGTGTGAGCACAGGGAACACAGGCTCCCCCTCTGTGCTCTCACCCTGGCACTGGAGGTTTCCGCCCCAACTCTTCCAGGGAGGAAGAGGCCTGTGTTTTGATGGCTTCCCAGCCCAGAAAGGCCGACCCTCCCACCCATACACAATGCCAAGGAGGAGAAATGTAGCCACTGCTTACTTTTGCCTGGCACTGAAGCAAAGCCTTGACGGTCAAGGCAGTTAACGTCACCGGCTAGAAAAGAGAACAAAGGCCAAGTGGGAGAAACTCCTCTGATGGTCCATGCTAGAAAGTAGAGTCACTGCCTTGACCCAGCTGGAACAACAAAGACACTTACAGATCCACTGAGGTCCAAGACTTTCATGAGTAGACCAATCAAGGGCAATGGGATTACCTGCATCTCCTGGGCTCTACTCCTTTGCCCATGCACAGAGAATGGACAAAGGAAGAGCTCTGTACCACTGAACCTGGCTTTGCTGTCTCCCCTGCAGCCCCTACAGCACCATTTACATCAGAAGAAATCCAGGCACAAAAGGAGCAAGTGGTGGCAGCAGGATTGGCTCAGTGTCACTTTACCAACAAATAAAGCTGAGTAAGTCGGCCAGCGCTGCCCCACAGCTGCCCCAGCAATGGGGGTACCTCTCCCCCAGCTCTCCAGCTCCCTTTCAGCTCAGCTGGAGCATCTCACTGAAGGCCACATTGGCGCCAGAGGTTTGGTACTGCAGTGGGGCTCACCTGAGGATGGCATCCAGCCAGAGCTCTTGCCTCTGGGGAAAAGAGCTCTTTCCTTCCTCCAGAGCTCTTCTCCGGGGCTGCAGCATAGGGCTGGCACCAGCTGGGGCTCTGCTGCGAAAAAAAGGCAGGGGTGACCCTGGAGTCCCACCCACATACCCGGTGCTGGGACAAGGCAACCTGTCCCTCCGCCCATCACCATCACGGGACCCAGAAAGCTGCACCGCCAGCCCTGTTGTGGACCTGAGCCGTCTCTTGACAGAGGAGTCTCTAACCAGCGGCCTAGAAAGAGGGCAAATTTCACAGAATTAAGCTGTGCTCAAGTTTTTGCAGGCAGTATGTTTTTTTGAGCTGCCTGGTGCTGCTGTTGCTGGGGAACACTCAAGACGCAGGCAGGGGGTAGAATGTGCGCAGCGAGAGAGCGATGGTTTGTGCAGCTGTTCAATGGGTTCGGCCTTTAAATGTGACCAGCCTGGTATGCCTGGTTCCTTTTTCCTTTTCAGACTGTATTTAGAGTTTACATCATACTTTTTAAAAAGCAAAACAAACAAGGAGACAAAGGGAAAAAAAAAAAAGAGCAATTTTTCTTCCCCCAGCTGGGCTTTTTTTCCCTGGTCCTGGCCACTTTGCAGCATGATGATTGGCACCAACATTAGTGCACAGGACTGGGCTCAGGGCAGGGCTTTTGTAGGCAGCACCTTCTTGAGGCTCCCAGTAATGCAGTTCAGGGGGAGCGCTCGAGAAATGGGGGCACTCACCCATAATTGCTCTTTCTGGTCTCTCCCCATTGCTGTCTGTCCGGATCCTTACCCCATTTTTTAGTTCCTCCCTCTCTTTCTTTAGCCCATCGCTATTTTGTCTTTCTCTTTCTTTCTCTGTCTGACTCCCTGTCTGCAGTTTCTCATTCCTCCTTGTCTGTCCTATAGCCTGTTGCTACTTTTTCATTTCTCCACACCTTCTTCTCCCTCTCCTCTTTTTTTCTGTCTCCATGTCCTGCTCTCCTGCAGCCTGGCCCCTCTCTCTTGCCTGTCTCCCCTGCTCAGCTGCCTGGGCCTTCTCTCTGGGCCTCTTTCCTGCTCGCCATCCCCTTCTGCTCTTCCTCCATCTCTATCCCAAAGGCCATCGCTGTTCTGTCCTTCTCTGCCCCTTGTCCTGACCCACACCCTGTTTCTCAGTCTCTAGGGACAGTTTCCATCTTCTCTTGCTCCGTGCTGTGCTCTGTCCCTGCCTCTCCCTCGCTTTTCCCTCTTACCCTTTCCCCTCCATCCCTCTCTTCTGCTCCCTGTCCCATGTCTCTGTCACTCCACTCTCCTGGTGCCTTCGCTGTCTCTCGCCCCCCGGCCCGCTCACTCGCCCTGCCTGTGTCTGTCCGTCCCTCTGTCCTCCTTCCTGCCCTTCTGCTCCCGCTGACCCTCCGTCCTGAGACTCATCACTCTCTTTCTTCCTGCACTCACTGTCCCCTTCCCCTCCACCCTCCTCCCGCTTTGCCCCTCTGCCCAGCTCCTCACCAGTATTTTTCCTTCCGCTACTCCCTGCCCAGCTCCCCCCATTCTCCTCGTCCCACTGCCCGTTTCTCATCCCTCTGCCCACCGCCCGTCCCTCTCCAGCCAGCCCAGTGCCCATCCCACCTCTCTCTTCTTCTTTTTCTTCTTCTTCTTGTCCTTCAACTCTTCCCCCATCTCTCCCCTGCTCCACCGGCCAGAGCAGCCCCGGGCGGTAGCCATGTGGCTGGGGGGCGGGGCGGGGCTGGGCCGGGGACGGTGTCCCCGCAGGGTC
>NW_020799117.1:20185766-20230074 GCF_003259725.1 Athene cunicularia | reverse complement strand
CAGTGGGGGGTGGGTGTGGGGAGCTGTGGAGACCCCCCCGGGGTGGTGTGGGGGTGCTGGTTGGGTGGAGCTGGGGAGGCTGTCTGCATGTGGCAGTGGGGATGTGCAGGGGCAGCTCCGAGGGTCTCTGTTCATGGTGGGGGAAGCTGTGGCAGTTATGTGTACAGTGTGACAGGTCTGGGGGGAGGGTGCCCTGGGGCATGGGAAGCTGGGGCTGTGTGTGGCAGAGGGGATGGCGTAGGGGGAAGCTGGGGGGTTTGGGGGAAGGGGAGGTGTGGGGCACCTCCCTGTATGGCCCTGGAGTCAGCGCCTGCTGGGTTGTCAGGGTGAAGCTTCCCCTCCTGCTTGTGCCTTAGCAGCAGAGGGCAGGGGACATGGGAGGACATAGTTCAGTCTGGAGGTGAAAACCCCACAGCCAGCCCTCCTCAGTGAGTAGAACAGGATCCAGTGTGCCTTTGGGCTCAGTGCCCTGAGGGTGCAGCTTCTGCAGGAGGACGTAGTTCAGTGAGAGAGGTTGGGAGCGGAGGATGTCACCGAAGAGCTGGGATAGAAACTTATCAACACCAATTTGATGCAGATAAGCAGATACTTCTTTACTGACGGCCAGGTGCATGGGTGAGTGCTCTCACCAACAATACACACCAGTTACAAGAATCATACAGTTTATGTATTATTAATCCATACATATTCATTAAGTATTCATACATAAACACAAGAATTCCTGGAAATCATTATCATACTTCCCTCCTACTTCTGATTCTGTGCACTAAAGTTTAGAAATCTCTAGAAATGAGTCTGGGGTGTAATTTGGGTTGCTGACGCATGAGTCGGTGGTCGCGATCTCCCCCTGCTGGAATTACCCATTACCTAGTTTCACTGTTCCTTGGCAGAGATCTGTAAACTGTTACAGTTCGTTCTCATTAATCTCAAATTGTGGTACATCTAAGACCTTATCCAATGTATTCTAGGTAATAAATTACTTATGTGTCTAGACATCTCTAACAACTTCAAACAGAATTATTTTCAATTATGTCTAATTACCTAAGCAGTATCTAGGTGTACCTAGTAAATGATTACTGACCAATTCTTCGGCCATGGTACAGGGCTGTACAGAGGAATTCATAGTAGCATTGGTTTCTGGTTAGATGTGCAAAATGCAAGATAAATGTAAACATGTAATCCTACTAAAATATTTCTATATTCGTACTGGAATCAAACATTAATACTGATTGGTGGCAAATCAGTGACAAGGATGGGGAGAGAATTTCTGCTTGGGGTTGCTCCCTTTGTCAGTGTGGGAAGTCTTGGGGCTGAAACTGTGTGAAAAAACCTGTCAGTAAAACTACCAGGCAACGTGTTCTTGTAGAATTGTCCAAGTAACCCTGAATTCACTATTTCACTGTTGAATCGTTGTATCAGTACGGAGGTAGTGATGTGTATGAGAAGTATTTGTCCCAGAAAACAAATTATTTCTGTTACCCTCTACTGAGGAACTATGTGACAAGCTTTCAAGTGAGTGGAAGGCATTAACAGCAGCATATTTTGGAGACGGGACTAGCAGAAAAAGTAACTGTTAGATGTACCAAATGTTCAGAACATGGCTATACAGAATAAAATAAATAAAAAAAAAATTTACACTGACTTGTTTGGAGGAGTATGGGTCTGCTACCTGGGATATCAGGTGCCTGGAGCAGGGCTCAGGACTGTCTAGGACATGTCTGGGAGGAATCTTGCACAGATCCCAGAGAACAGAGCAACCTTTCAGGGATAAAAAACTCTTTTTATCTTCCTTGGAGAACTCTGGGGCTGGCACCCAGGATTAGACACCAATAAAGAAGAAGTGAAAAGACTCCCAATATGTACTTGGAGGAGAAGTGGGAGGATCCAGGAACAAAAATCTTATCTTATATGGGGAAAAAACATCTGGGTATCTTCTCTGGAGGAGTCTGGGGCTGCTACCCAGGATTAGGCCTCCCTAAAGCAGAGATGAAAAGACTCCAGGACGTGCTTGGGAGCAATCATGGTTGGATTATGGAGGTGGGAGAGTTTCTCAGAATGTAAAATATATTTCAGGTGTCATTCTTGGAGGAGTCTGTGTCTGTACCTGGGACCTCAGGGCATTGCAGCAGCACTTAGGACAGTCTGGGACATATGAGGGAGGAATCTTGGTCAGGTCCCAGAGAGGAGAGTGATTACCAGGCAGACAAAACATCTGGGTATCTTTCTTGGAGGAGTCTGGGGCTGTTACTGAATATTAGGCCTCCCTAAAGCAGAGATGAGAAGAGTCCAGGACTTTCCTGGGAAGATTCTTGGTTGGATTGTGGAGATGGGAGAGTTTCTCAGGAGGTAAAAAATATCTCAGGTGGCATCCTTGGAGGAGTGTGAGGGTGCTATCTTGGATCTGATATCCATGGAGCAGGGCGCAGGACTGTCTGGGACATATGAGAAAGGAATCTTGGTCAGGTCCCAGAGGGGAGAGTGAATTATCAGAGAGACAAAACATCTGGGTATCTTCCTTGGAAGAGTCTGTGGCTGCTACCTGGGATCTCAGGGCACCACAGCAGCTCTCAGGACAGTCTGGGACATGTCTGGGAGGAATCTTGGTCAGATCTCAGAGAATAGTCCATTATTCAGGGAGAAAATACGTCTAAATATGGTCCTTGGAGGAGTCTGGGGTTTCTTCCCAGGATTAGGCTTGCGAAATCCCCGCGAAAAGACACCAGAATATTGCTGGGAGGAAGCGTGGGATGATGCTGAAGCCAAAATCTTTCTTTACAGGAGAAAACACATCTCGGGTGTCTCCTTTGGAGGTGTCAGGAGCTGCTGCCTGTGATGTGATGGCCCTAAACCAAAGGAGAGAAGAGAGCAGGAGATGCCTGTCAGAAGATCTGGGTGGAAGCTGGAGATGAGGTTTCTCCAGATGGTAAAAAATATTTCCTGTGGCCTCCTTGGAGACTTCTTGGGCTGTACCTGGGATCTCAGGGCCCTGTATCAGCATCAGGTCAGTGTGTGACATGTCTGGGAGGAATCTTGTTCAGATCCCTGAGAAGAGCATGTGTTATCAGGGAAAAAAAAATTCTGGTTATCTTCCTTGGAAGAGTTTGTGGCTGCTACCTGGGATCTCAGGGCACTGCAGCAGCTCGTAGGACAGTTTGGGACATGTCTGGGAGGAATGTTGATGAGATCCCAGAGAATAGACCATTATTCAGGGTGAAAATATGTTGGAGAATGGCTTGCAGAGAGCAAGGCCATGGGTCTCTGCAGAAGCTGATTACAGCCATCTGAGGTAAACAAAGGAAAAAACCCAGGATACATTTATGCTAAGAAGGGAATGTTATGTTAACAAAGAGAGAAACTGAGGTACATTGTGACCTTGGGGGTGATAGAAAAACAGCCCTGGGAGAAAAACAGGTTCAGAAGAGGGAAGGTGTTTATGCATACCTGAAATGCCACAAGGGGCTGGGATATTATAATGTAGCTTTTTACATCTATCCAATAGATTTGTGAGTAGTATGCATGATTATTGGAGAGTGCTTAGATAAGGTGTGATTTCTTTCAATAAAGTTGAAGCTCGCTCTATCATTCACATGCAATTGGCTGCTTGCTTCCTCAGCCCGCAGCAAGTGGCGCACCGAACAGGGTTACCCGAACTCTGCTTTTCCACCAGACGGAACCCGGGAAGCGGCGGAACGGAAATTCGGAGTTGGAAGGAGATAAGGTCACTGTCAATGGCAGTATGGCAGGAGATGTGTGCCATCTCCTAAAGCGTCGGGATTCTTAAGTCTGACATTGCGGCAGCTGGTCCGGCTTCAGGGGATTTTGGCGATCCGAAGAGGGCTACCCCGGAATTGGCCGCATTGGGGATCATACCCTGGAAAGGCCATGCCGCATTGGGGGTCAGACCCTGGAAAGGCCACAGGCTGAAAGGGATCATACCCAGGAAGAGCCTTCACTGATTGTTGGCTACTTGATTGGACTTTAATGAAGGTCGTCAAGCCGCACCAGGAATTTGAGGAATTTTGCCCGGGCAGGAATATTTGAACGAGAGGTAGTCCTCAAACTTTTTGCCTTTTAGAAAAGCGGGGAGTAAGTCCGATAAAAAACTTAGCCATGATGATTGGTCTGGGCAAGGCTAAGGGACACTTTAAAGAGCCAAATTTATTGTTTGAAGAGGCAGAATGGTGTGATAATCTTTTAGATCCTGATGCTGTAAATCCTGAAAAAGAATCTGAACTGTCTGGTCTGTGTCCTCCCTTAATCGGGGATGATCTGTAGATAAAAGTGAGGTGGAAAAAAGTAAAAGTGAGGCAAAAAAACCTTGGCGCAAGGGAATATGGACATGGCAAGAAAAATTCTTACTCCTGTAAGCTATGAGCCGAGTCATCAGCCATGTTGGGAAGAACGGCATTTTTCTGTTATTAAAGATTTAGAGAAAAGCATTAATAAGGACGGGCTGCAAAAATCTCAGATTACAACAGCTGTACTGGAGGCAATGGCTCAGGGATATCGACTGGCCCCATAAAAATTGGCTAACACTTTTAAGAAAAAAGCGGCATTCATGCTGGCACAGCACTCTACCTGGAAAACCGAGGTGTAGATGTCTATGCTCAACATTCGGAGCTGGCAGCAGCAGCCCGGGGCCTCCCCGAACCCCCCTGCAGGGCACTGCAGCAGCTCTTAGGACAGTCTGGGACATGTCTGGGAGGAATCTTGGTCAGATCCCAGAGAATAGACCATTATTCAGGGAGAAAATACGTCTGGGTATCTTCCTTGTAGGGGTCTGGGACTGCTACCCAGGATTAGGCCTCCCTAAAGCAGAGTTGAAAGGAGTCCAGGAGGTTCCTGGGAGGAATATTTGTTCGTGGAGGTGGGAGAGTTTCTCAGAAGGTAATAAATATCTCAGGCGGCATCCTTGGAGGAGTGTGAGGGTGCTACCTTGGATCTGATATCCCTGCAGTAGGGGTCAGAAGAGTCTGGGGCATGTCGGGGAGGAATCCTGGTCACATCCCAGAGAGGAGAGTGAATTATCAGTAGCAGGAGTGATCAGACACTTTTAAGAGAGGAGGAGCAATCGAGAAGGAGCTGCATTGCATTTTCCAAAATATTACACCTGCCAAATCTTGTGAACTCTTTTCACATGAATTCTCATCTTGGCATCCAAAAAACCCCTAAACGTTCCTGCACCTAATTTCAGAGGAGCCTGACATGGGACTGTGATCAGTGCTACAGAGGACAAGCAGCAACCCCTGGTGGGCACCCTAGGGCTCACCCTGAGAGTCCAGAAAGGTTCCTCCCCCCGGATGCAGGGCACGAGGGCCATCTTTGTGGAGCAGGAGCAGCAGGCACCTGGCCAGCATGGCCCAAAGGAGCCCTGGCCAGGGGCCCTGCTCCGTGCTGCAGAGGAAGGCAAAAAACCCCCGGGGGCCAGCGCTAATGTGCCCCGGGGGAAAATTCCTTCCTGACTGCAGCCATGGCGATCAGCTAGTCCCTGAGCAGGTGAGCAAGACCTGCATCCGCGTCCCACAGGCTGGTCACGCCTCCCAGGAGATGCCCAAGCCCTGTTCTCCCTCAGCCTGGAGCCATCTCAGGGGCTTCCAGGAGTGGTCAGATGTCCCCGGCCTGATCGACCCTGGGGGCAAGAAACTTTCCTGTGCCTGTCTAGCGGGTGCTCCAAAGCACTGGGACCCCTAGCAACATCCCTGCATCCATCCCATTTCTTACGGCTGCTGCTCCTGGCTCCGCAGGGGATGAGGCCGGTGAGCTCTGCAGTGCTCCTCACAGCAGCACTCCCTGGGTCTGGCCACAGCTCTCCAGCGGTAACAGCCTGAGAGCCTCGGGCACCTACAGCGGTTGGTGGTTCTTCTCCTCTCCTGAGGGACTTGCATCTGCTCCCGGAAGGCTTGAAGCAGAATTTCCATCCATCCAATGAGATTTGTGGTGGCCATGCCAGGAGCTGGCCTTGCGTGAGAGAACCTCCAGCAGCCTCAACCAGGCTGCAGTTTTTTCCCTCAGCCCCCTGCCATTAATCCCATCCTCTCCTCAAGGGCTTGCTCTCGAATGTCCCTGGGGCAGCTCTGGCAGCTGGACACTGGCGGGTGCCCCCTTTTTTACTGCCCCGGCGCACGGCGACTGCTGCATTGCCAGGGTTGGCACTGTGACCTGGGGGTGGCACTGTGACCTGGGGGTGACTGACAGGGCCCCTCATGCACAGCCCCCTTTGGAGGAAGCCTTTGGGGTGCTGGCCCCGAGGCAGTCGCTGTACCCAGGAGGCCCAGGGGCTGTCCCTGCCCTTGGTGGCCATGCTCTGGGCACGGCTGAAACCACCTGCAATGGTGGGGGGATGAAGTTCCTGATGAGCTTATTCAGCTGCTTTTTGTGGTTTTCTTTTAAATTAATAAATGGCACAATATAAAGCAATTCTCCAGCTCATGCCTGGTCATGAATTGTTCTGCAAAAGTAGTGAAATGAGGGCAGAAAACTGCCAGGCTATGTCGACTCAGTGAAAGAATCCCAACATTTTGATGCCAGCCAGCTGTGAAGAGACAGGCCCTCGCCCTTGTGCAGACGTGGCTCTGCTGGAGCAGCAGGCAGAGGGAGGCTAGAGACGAGTTCCCTTGCCAGGAGTGTCCCCTCCCCAGAGGCTGTTAGGAAGAAGACAGCCTGTCAGGAGCCAGGACTTGCAACCTTATCTACTCCATCAGCTCAAATCTGCATTGTGAGTCACGCTTGGAAACAAGCACTCCAAGGCAGTGCATCTTCAGAGCATGCCTTCCTCTTTGCATGGCTCCTGCAAGGCCAAGAGGTGCTGAAATAGCACATCCTGAAAGAATGAACTCTGGCTGTACTAATGGCATTCCCATAGAGTGCTGGTAAAGAAATGCATGCTAATGTCCCCCTAAAGCTCCCCTGGTGCAGCTTGGAAGCATTCCCACACAGCCTCTCCCTGGACACCAGGGAGAAGAGCTCAGCACCTCCCCCTGCCTCTGTCCTCCTCAGGAAGCTGTAGAGAGCAATGAGGTCCCCCCTCAGCCTCCTCCTCACCAAACTAGACAAACACAAGGTCCCAAACTGCTCCTCACAGGACATTCCTTCCAGCCCTTTCACCAGCTTGGTTGCCCTCCCCTGGACACATTCAAGGACCTTCACATCCTTCTCAGATTGTGGGGCCCAGAACTGACAGCAGCACTCAAGGTGAGGCCGCACCAACGCTGAATACAGCGGGATAATCCACTCTTTGGCCCGGCTGCTTCTGCTGTCTTTGATGCAGCCCCGGGTGCTGTTTGCCCTCTTGGCTGCCAGGGCGCGCACACTGCTGGCTCGCACTGAGCCTGCTGTCAGCCAGCGCCCCTGCATCCCTTTCTGCAGGGATGCTCTCCAGCCACTCCTCTCCCAGGTATTCTTGTGCCTGCCATAGTGCCGTGCCAGGTGCAAAATCCGGTCTTTGGAGTTGTTAAATTTCATCCCATCGCTGACTGGCCAGTGCTCCAATCTGTATCGATCCTTCTGCAAGGCCTCCTGTCCTTCAAGAGAGCCATCAGCACTTCCCAGTTTGGTACCCTTGACAAACTCACTACTGGTAAAGAAGAGGAAACTCTATTGGTTTTCCTCCGCTTTTATCTCCTAAGCTGCTCTGATAGAAAGGTGTTAGCCCAGGTGAAAGACAGATCACTCTGAAAGCATGTCCAGTCAAACACCCACAGGCTTTTGTTAGCCTCTAATGGTGATAACATCCTTAGAAATAGTCCAGTGACAGCTCAGTGGAAACCCCTCTTGCAGAGAGTTTCTGGGGACTGTTTAGCCAGGGCTGCTCTGCAGCACGTGGACTGCAGCACCATCATGTGTCGACTTTGAAGACAATTGCAGAAACAAGGTGCTAAAGCTCTGTGTATCCCAGGCTCATTCTGACCAAGAAATGGACAGATACCTGTCTTCAGTACTCTCGGTGATGTGTTCAGCCTTCTCTCAACCTGGCAGCAAACGCACTACCTGTCACGGGTGCCTGCTAGCTGATGCCTGCAAGCTGCTCATTGCTGTACCAGGAGAAGGGACTGGCAACGCCATGTGCCGAGGGAGGCCTTTCAAGCTTTGCTTCCCTTGTTACAATGCCTTTTTTAACTTTGGGGTTCAGTGGTTTGTTATTTTTTTTTTCTTTTTTCCTTGTTCTAATTTTCCAGCCCGCCTTCCCTGCAGGATACAACCAATCTCAATGTGCACAGGTTAATGTGCTTTCAAAAAGATCCCAACCTCCTGCTCACAGCAGGGCTGGCTTCTACCAGGCATAGTATGTTCACAGATGGGGAAGAAAGGTAGGGGACATTTTCCTGTTGCCAGAATTTGTCATATCAGTAGCTTATCCTGACTCTAGCGTAAGTAGCTGTTTAGTTCACTGCTTTCACAGTGCTTGTGTGAGGAACTTGAACGTGCTGGAATGCAAGGTTTTCGTTTCAGAAGGCACGTTGGGCCATTGCTTTAATTCTTTACTGGTATGAGACAAAGACTTGTGAAAAAATCATGCAATAAATAGAAAGACATGCATGCACTGAGGCAGTTACCTTCCTAGCTATTTATTTGCAATGTGGAAAAAAGCGCTTTTTTTCACCATTAAATAATCTGTCTAGTGGTAGTTTGTTCTAGTCTCAGAGAAGAAACAATTGTCTGGTTTCTGGTTCCATGTTTCATCTGCCTTTGACACGCTCCCTGTTCTTTAGAAGCTCTCTCAAGGGTTTTGTTCCAGGCTTCTTTTTTTCTTCTCTTTTCATTTCAAAAATCTTCATTCCCTCCAATCATATCCAGTGCCTGAAATCTTTTTCTTTTTCTTGTACTTTTCTTCCTCAGGATGATGCCTTGGAATGAACTGGTTATACGTTACCTGATAAAGTAGAATAGTTTGGGTCCTCTCATAGACAGGTCGTGGAAAGAGAATTTACTCGGATGTTGATCTCTCAGACAGAGGATTAGTATACAAGCATGATGTGTAGGAACAACTTCCAAGAGCTGACCACCTATTTCCTTCTTTCCGTGACCTTGCTGTTCGGCGGTGATTGTTAGTTTCTTCAGTGTGATTTTCTGATTCCTCTTCATAGCTCTTAGGAATTACCACATGATTTCTTTGTGAATCCAGACAGGGAGGTGCAAATGGTGCAGCTGCAGAGTTCTTTCCGTGACACTAGCAGGAATTACAGGAGAGAATTTCCTGCAGCAGCCCTGTAAGGCTGGAAAAGTGCAGGACTTGCGTCCCATCTGTTTGGAGCAAAGGGAAGTGAGGTCTCTTGCAGCTGAAGTACCTTTCCCTTCCCTATTTCCCTTCCCTCCCAAGGAGACAGTTATTTGCCGTAAAGGTCGGACTCTTTCAGCTCTAAAGCCACCTTCAAGGACACCCATCACAAAGGTTCCAAGTGCTAACAGGATTTTACTGTATTTTTCTCAGTCTGTTTCAGAGCAGATGCTCACAAGCATTAACGTGGTGCACATGTGTAGCCAGGAGTGGGCTGATGTGATCCTCAGTTTAGCTTGAAAAACCTTTGCTGGAAGCCTGGCAAAGGGAAGGGAGGGCCACAGAAAGTCACGACTCCCCTGCGTCGTGTGGAGGGACAGATGCATGAATGTGATGGTAAAGATGAATCTTTGCCAGAAAGAGGAAAGCAGGTAAGTGGTGGAGACAGCAAGAAGGTGCACTTGAGAGCAAACTGCAAAGTTTGAAGAATGTGACTTTTCTCTCTTTTTGGGGGAATGAACTATTTTCACATGAATTTTCATCTTGGCATCCAAAAATCACCAAATGTTCCTGCACCTAGTTTAGAATTATTTTTTAAAAGATGTTTTTAAAGGTTGATAATTATCTTTTTCTATTTTAAAAATATTTTAATATTTTTGTATTGTTTTGCATATCTTGTCATTATTTTTATAACTATTTAAATGGCTATTTTTCCTTGAATTTTTGCTCTTTATTTTTTATTGTTGTGATGGGGGGTATTTTATTCTTTTTATCATTAGTTTTGCTCTCGTGTTTCTAACTTCTTTGTTTCAGTCTGTAAGGGAGAACTATGATCAATGCCACGTTTGACTTTGGATGACAAAGTGGCAGCAGGAAAGCAGGCTCTGAGTTAGTCCCTGTTTGCTGAAGAGCGAGAATCTGAAGAATGAGGAGCAGGAGTGATCAGACACTTTTTAAAAAAGAGGAGGAGCTCTCGAGCAGGAGGTGCGTGGTATTTTCCAAAGTATTACACTTGGCAAGGCTTGTGAACTCTTTTCACATGAATTCTCATCTTGGCATCCAAAAAAACCCCTAAATGTTCCTGCACCTAATTTCAGAGGAGCCCTGACATGGGACTGTGATCAGTGCTACAGAGGACAAGCAGCAACCCCTGGAGGGCACCCTAGGGCCCACACTGGGAGTCCAGAAAGGTTCCTCCCCCCGAATGCGGGGCACGAGGGCCATCTTCGTGGAGCAGGAGCAGCAGGCACCTGGCCAGCATGGCCCAAAGGAGCCCTGGCCAGGGGCCGTGCTCCGTGCTGCAGAGGAAGGCAAAAAACCCCCAGGGACACTGGCTAGCCCACCGTGGGGGAAAAAAAGCCTTCCTCCCCCCAGCTGCAGGGCACGAGAGGCCACCTTCGTGGTGGACGAGCAGCAGGCAGTAACCTGGCCAAAAGGGACCGGAGGAGCCCTGACAAGTGGTCATGCTCAGTGCTGCAGAGGAAGGCAAAAAACCCCCGGGGGCCAGCACCAATGTGCCCCGGGGGAAAATTCCTTCCTGACTGCAGCCATGGCGATCAGCTAGTCCCTGAGCAGGTGAGCAAGACCTGCCTCCGCGTCCCACAGGCTGGTCACGCCTCCCAGGAGATGCCCAAGCCCTGTTCTCCCTCAGCCTGGAGCCATCTCAGGGGCTTCCAGGAGTGGTCAGATGTCCCCGGCCTGATCGACCCTGGGGGCAAGAAACTTTCCTGTGCCTGTCTAGCGGGTGCTCCAAAGCACTGGGACCCCTAGCAACATCCCTGCATCCATCCCATTTCTTACGGCTGCTGCTCCTGGCTCCGCAGGGGATGGGGCCGGTGAGCTCTGCAGTGCTCCTCACGGCGGCACTCCCTGGGTCTGGCCACAGCTCTCCAGCGGTAACAGCCTGAGAGCCTCGGGCACCTACAGAGGTTGGTGGTTCTTCTCCTCTCCTGAGGGACTTGCATCTGCTCCTGGAAGGCTTGAAGCAGGATTTCCATCCATCCAATGAGATTTGTGGTGGCCCTGCCAGGATTGGCTCTCGGGAAGCGGTTGCTGGATTTAATTTTTGTCCTCACTTGGCCTCTCACTTTTTTCTTGCCATTTCCCTGAAGAGATTGTGCACTGAAATTATATTTGGAGTGACATTGTTTGCCAAAATGTCATATTTCTCCACAGTGGCTTCACGTTAGTCCTGTGGAATTGCTGGAGGAGTTTCTTGGAAGTTTTTTTTTGGCAGGGCTATTTGTTTTAACATGTCCCTCCTGTCCACATCCAAAGCACTCAAGAGTGGATTTAGCCTTCATGGTAGTATCTAGTGCTGCCATTTTATGCTCCACAGTGCCAAATTTAGATCAGGCAGCAACCACGTCAGGTATAGAGGTATCTCCAGGCATGGCTTCCATAATTTTTTGGCAGTCCTCATTAGCATTATCTTCTGCAAGTTGCTTACACATCTGCCGCAGTCCATTATCGTCTACTTGTTTTTCTAAAGCGTCAGAAATTTTTTTTCAGCAAACTGCAAAAAGGTTCTCTGTTTCCCTGCTGGATAAGTAACATATTTCTGCTTGGAGCTGCTAGCTCCATGTTTCTTTTTAAGGCATTTAATTTCTAATTGTTGGGATTGTTCTAAAATAAGGGGGTGCCATGTCCCTGTAATTGAGGATTAGTAAACAGTCCTTCTCCTAGTAAAGCATCTTCACAAATGCCAAGATGTGGTTCATCCAGTGGCAGTCCCGTATTATTAGTCTCAATGACTCGAGGTATTTGCCTCCAGTTAGACTGAAAGACCATAAGCCGTATAGGCAGAAATAACACTTGTGGAAGAGTAATATCATAAGGACGTAACAAGGCAGTACTGATGATTCTACTTAACTGCATAACCTCAGGAGAGTTAATACCAAACTGTGCTGATTTTGTTTGCAAATCTTGCACCACCTTCCACGAGATAGGACTGTGTTCCTCATGTTGATTAGTGCCAGCCACTGCCTTATAAACAGGAAATGCTCTTGGGGCCCTGGTACCACTGTGAGTTTTCTGAGGACAGGGGTCAAATTTCTCAACTAGATCCCAGTTTTCCACTTCGTCCACTTTCTTTCTCACCTGCACCCAAAGCCGAGCAGGGTGACGAGGAGTAACAGTCACAATAGCAGGGGGCAAAGTCCATGGGAGGGTGGATTTGCTGACTTGGTCAGGGTCTGCAATCTGTAATGCTGCAGTTACATTTTGTACTGCACCTGCTCCTCCCTCCTCCTCATCCTCATCGGTACTGTTTCCCCAAGAAACACAAAGGGATCTGAGAGGGATTCACTGTTGATTCTATCTCTTCCTCCGCAGGGAGTGCAGTAAGTTCTGTAAAGTTAGAGCTTTGTTTCATCATCTGTAACTGCTGACTAGGGGTCTGATATCGACTAGGTGGAGGTGGAGGAGATTGTAATGAATTACATTTGACAGAGCCTGTGCAGGGTTTTTTGCCTGCTACAGAGGACACAGCGGAACAATCTTTAACTTGAGTGTGCTGCATCGAGCATTTATCCTCGTAATTTGGTAAAGGAACATGCATATGATTAATGGAAGAGAAGTGAGGTAACTGGAACTCCTCTTTTCCCACAGAGTGGGTACTGGGTACAGTAGGTTTGCCTTTATCAGCAAATTCTTCTGGCTGCTGAGCGGGGGTTTTATGATTAAACCCCTGGGAATAGTCTTTTGATGACTTCCAGGTGTTCACAACTTTAATCTGATCGGCAGGTGATGGATACTAGAGGATTTGTTTAGTTTCTTATTTAGATCTTTAGTTGAAAAATTAGGCAAATCAGGCTCTGCAGGGAGTTGTAACGCTCCCAGTTGCTCAGTTACAGTTTCTATGTCAGAGTCTTGATTAGAGCATTTTTCATTAACAAAGCATGTTTCTTTTGTCTCAGCAGTTCCTGCCTGTAGGTCCCTTTCCTTACTGTCCTGTTTTGCTTTCCATTCTTCTAGAGTCTCACTCAGCAGTTGCCAAGTAGAAACCAATTCTGCTGCTTCTTTTGACCCTTTAGAAATTTCATCCCATAATTTTTGCCCTACTGCCTGCCATGCTGATATACTAAATGCTGTGGCAGCTGTTGATTCAAATCCGTGCCTTTTACTCCAAGCAAGCATTCACCTTAGCCCATGTTCACTAGTCTTAACACCCTTACATTTAAGTAATGCTTTCCATGTGGACAGTATTTTTGCCTCTTCTTTTGTTAAATGCTGTCCCATGGCTATAGTCCCTTTCCCAGTGGCTCACCTTCCTATGTGTTGAAGTTCAGGTCCGGATCAAGCAGATTCCCACTGCTCTCAGCTTCACTGGGCTCCATCACCACTGCACGTTGTCCTGCAGCCCACTTTTGCTAAGTTGTGAGTCCCGAATCACGTCCTTCGAAGTCTCAATCTCAGCATTTTTGCACGTTATCGTTGCATGTTGTCGTCGTGCATCAGGGTCACCAGGTGTCACTGTAGAGACAAAGTGACACACACGCTCACATGGGTAAGTGGCCAGATTTTTTATTACTAAAAGCATGCATGTTTATATATTTCAGGTGCCACAGTGTCACAATATAGTTGGTCAAAAAGCTGTTTTTAACATTCTCATTGGATAACCTTTGTCAGTTTCCTCCCTGCTTACTTCATCCTGTTGTGTAGTCAGCAGCTCCTTAAAAGTTATTTGCTTGAAGCACAGCTTCCCTTTCTCAAGGGTACACCAGAATCTTGTCAAGGTCAAATTCTTCTTCAATGAGGTTGTTAGCAGACCAGCTGCCTTCCTCAACAAGTGGAAGGATGATGGTGGATTGTGGAATGGTGGGTTATGGGAAGGTGAATTGTGGGATGGTGGATGGTGGGACGTTGGATGGTGAATTGTGAGATGGTGGATCATGGATGGTGTTGGTGGGAAGGTGGATAGTTGGAAGAAGATAGTGGAGGGTAGATTGTCAGATGGTGGATGCTGAATGGTGAATTGTGGGATGATGGATGGTGGATGGTTGGGAGGTGGATGCTGGAGGGTGGATACTGGGAAGGTGGATAGTGGATTGTGGGATGCTTAATGGTGGACTGTGGGATTATGGATGGTGGATGGCAGATGGTGGATTGTGGGAAGGTGGATGAAAAATGGTAGATTGTGGCATGGTGGATTGTGGGATGCTGGATGGTATAAAGTGGCAAGGTAGATGGTGGATGGTAAATGTTTGGTGGTGGATTGTGAGATGGTGGATTGCGTGATGGTAGATGGTGGACAGTGGGAAGGGGGATGGTGGATGTTGCATGGTGGGAAGGTGGATGGATGGTTTATGTTGTTTGGTGTGAAGGTAGATGGTGAGTGGTGGGAAGATGGATGGTGGATGCTGGATGGGTGATTGTGTGGTCATGGATAGTGGATTTTGGGTGGTGGATGGTGGTTGCTGGATGGGTGATTGTTGGGTGGTGGATGGTGGTTGCTGGATGGGTGATTGTGTGGTCATGGATGGTGGATGTTGGGTGGTGGATGGTGGACGAAAGATGGTGGATTGTGGCATGGTGGATGATGGAAACATGGATGGTGTACTCGGCTGGGGAGCACAACTGTCTGAAGAACCAACTCCTACACCTAAGGCACAACAAGGGACTATGGGATACCTGTCAGTTCGATTATATTGGTGCTTTCCAGCTCTCTGAGGGAAAATGCTATGTATTGGTGGGGGTGCAAATCATGTTGGGCCTAACCCAAGCAGAAGCTGTATCTTGAGGAAGTGCAGAAAATATGGTGAAGGTGTTAAAACATTGGTTCAGCTGCTTGCCTAAACTCAGCTGAACATATCAGACATTGGGAGTCAATTTACTGCTGGGGTGGTTCAAGGGTGGACTTGAGATGAAGGAATCCAATGGATTTTCCATATTTCATGCTATGCCCGTGTGAATAGGATTGTGGAACACACCAATGGACTTCTAAAGCAGGCCCTAAAACCCCACAATCAGGGATGGTCACAACAGGTTCCAGATGTGGTAACAAGGGTAAACAGCCCATGGGGAATTAATGGATGCCCATGATTTACTGCGTTCTGTCCTAAGCCTCTATCCATACTCGCCAGGAAAAAAGAGACTCAAGACCCTGCAAACCCACTCCATTATCCTGGACAACCTGCTCTAGTAGGCTTGCCCACTGTGGGGCAAGTACCCCTAACCCTAAAAACTCCCGTCAGTATTTGATCATGGGTGACTACTGATGCCCATGGGAAAGAATACCATATCAATACCACGTGGATTGTCCCTTCTTTCTAACCATTATTGTTTTGTAATGTAAATATTTATTTTATAGAGCGTTGATCCTAGATGACAGGGGACCTAAGTTACTTTTAGCTTTTTCAATAGTTACAGGCATTATTGAGTAGTTGTTATTTGTAATTTGCCTTCATTATTATATGGAAAAGATGTTTTGGGAAGCCTGGTGTTCAATCTTTGTCCTTGCAGTGGTGGGACCATGGGGAGACTCCCCCAGTCTATCCTGGGACCTAATAGGAGGATTCATGGGCATTTGGAACATAACATTACCAATGTCTGTCAGAGATGGCTTGAAATTCACAATAAACCCAGTCAATCTCACTGCACTCATTCTGCAGATTTAACCCAGGTGTTCCAAAACATCCTGGGAATTGATGAGGCTCCGTCTAATGTCATGTGGGAGAAATTGTGGAATCATACCTGCTGGGTGTGAAATAAATCATTGCCAATCAATTACAATCAACAGTGGTATCTATATCCAGGAAATTTTACAGGTAACGTTTAATGAGTCCACTTATTATAAGGCTAACGCAGAGTTGTGCCTTAAGTTACCTTATTGGGTATTGCCTCCAAAATTAGAAAAGCCTGTGAGTCACCCATGACTGCACACTGGTGCTGGCAAATACCAAACAGGTTTGGAGATCTAACCAGTTACAGTGCTAGCACATATAACTCTATGTGGTCCTAACAACACCACATGCACCACCAGCAAGATGAAGTAATCAAAAACTAGCTGGAGCGGTCTGATTCCACAAATTAAGCATTAATGAGTTGTTCCTGAATATTAAATTGTATTCCCATTTAAATCCTTATAGACCTGCTAATGTGACTGTATAACCTCAAATAGTTTTAGAAAATTTAACTTAGCAATTATATGTACTAAATAACTGAACAAGATATGCCTTTAGGGAATTAAAGGTGGAGACCCAACAAGCATCTAAGATGGTGTTGCAGAATCTGGCTGGCATTGCTGAAGGAACACAGACTGTGCAGTGTGCTGAGTCTGACTGGGGGAGAACACTGCATCCCCATCCACAACGCCACCACCTCTACAGAGGAGACCCGTGCCAAGATGAAGGAGATCATCAACAGGACCAGAGAACTTCTTTCAACTGACAGACTGGTTTGATGGGTGGAACCCTGGGTCATGGGTCACATCACTGAGATCCTCATGACTCACGGGGTGGGAAAGATGGCTTGTAAATATCAGTGTTATGATATTAGGCAGTTTTTGCTTTTAATAGTATGCCTTGCAGCAGTTAGATATATGCTCTCTCACCTTCTGTCTTCTTTTTCCCTTTACCTTTTTAAGATCACAATGGTCAAAGAACAACTTTTAAATGTCTTCAGAGGGAAATGACAGGTGGAGTTTATTAAAGATAGTGAGAAATTTAAATACCAACATGCAGGTGACTATTTGAAGATTGGACGTTTAAGCATCCATTGGGGTCAGTAATAATCTAAAATGGCACCTTTGTTTAGTTGGTTGAAGGGTTCTTTAGACTCCATTGACTGTATCGGCTAAGAACTCATATAACTTTGTACACTTCAAGGCTCAATTAAGCTGCCCAGTAATAAGTAACGAGTGCCAACTGAGATATCTTAGTATATTTAACATTCAGAGGAGGCTGGCAGGTATGAAACATGGGCACTAAAGGTGTGCCAGGTTGAGTTTACCTGGGTAAATGGAACTAGATTACTAGAAGCGACATCATTTTCGGGAGGAAGAGTATATAGAAGGTCATACATGTGTGTGACGCAAACACCTTATGTATGGGTTTGATGACTTGGCCAATTTCTTAATAGTCACAGGACAGTGTAAATAAGAGCCATCTAGAAGGAGGATTAGCTAAGACTTGGTTACCTTTTGGTTAGCTAAGATTTACACACAGAACAAGATTGAAGTATGTAAACACATTCTTTTTAATGACTGGATATTAGAAAAAGAATACAAAAATATCGAAATAGCAATAAATACAAAGAAACAACTCTGATATATATTCAACTACCATCTCTAGGTGATGAATTCATCCCTGATCCTAGAAAGTATGAGGTTCTTCCCACCTTCTTTAGGTTTTTATGGTGTGGATATGTACAACTGAGTTTCTCATGCCATAGCTTTATTTGTAATGACAGAAGAAAGGCAGACATACTTGTGTCTTTTTTTTCAGATTTTTTTTATATTTTTATTTTAATATTAGACCAATTGTATCCCATATGCCATTGGCTATAATGTTTAAGTGAATCCAACATATAAATCCTTTATGTGATCTAGCCCCTGAAGACTCATTATTCTGAGTGCTGGCATTGTTGAAAAGGAGAAATAAAGAAAAATGAAATCATAGCAGGAACCAAAAGCTTTGCTGTGAGGGAATCATTGTGTGCTCAAGGCCAATCACTGCAAGCCATGCATAGGGAGAAATCAGCTGACTCCAGTTTTAGGAGTGCAAAATACTGTAGCTAAAGATTTGAGTCACAATGCTCAAATGGGACAAAAATCAAGTCTTCTAGGGATGAAACTTTCTCGTAGGTCTTCCAGCTGAAGTCGTAGTTATCAGAGCACCAGTATTTGCCCTAAAAAGTAAATACTCCAGGAAAACAGGAGGGCCATCAACCTCTACAATTAAACACAGAATTCTTTTGTTATCTGTGTAAAACATATCAGCATGAGACTACTCCCTTCAACATACCTATTTGACCGATGGAAGGAGAACTGTGGAATACCTCAGTTAACATTAATCCTGGATGAAAACCTTATAAGAGAGACTCAGTCCCCAGGAATGCCTATGTCAGGCTTCTGCTCTGAACTACTTAGTGGAAGGGCATCTCTCCTTTTCTGCTGACTATGGGGTACCTGCAGAGATCCTTCCCTTACATAACTGAAGTTTGATAAAGTGGATGCTGCAAAGTATATTCCCTAAATGCTACCCTGAGGAACACATGTAAGTAACTGCCCAATCTAAGCTACCACACATCTGAGAAACAGCAGTCCCTTCAGACTCTTTGGAGCTGAAGTGTTTCCTGTTTCACAAAGAGTATCTGACAGGTTAATCATGAGAAAAGATCAAATATAAAACATATTTTAAAACCACCATCAACTTTGGCTATGAAAAATACTACAGGGAGACTCTTCTTTATTTCTACTTCCCTTCCTACCCTTCTTTATCTTTCCTTTTCTAATATGAAACATTTCCCCTCTCCAAAAGAGATTAGATATGTTTATACTTGTACTGAGCTTTCTGCTACAGCCACTGAGAAAAGGATCAGATATTAATGCTTTTACACTGAATTTTACCACTGTTTTCATGCTCTTAGGCTTTAGAAAAAAAACCAAAAAGCAGCGCCCCAACAACCAACAAGCCAACATATGTTCTCATTTTAAACATTTCAGGACTGGAACTTTGATTCCACTATTTAAATAAAAGCTCTTTAAGTAATAAACTGTTATTACAAAGCTTACCATTAAGAGGCCCTGAATTTTCTCTGAGATATTAAGGAAAATAATAACAGCACTCCCATTGCTAAATCTGCAGTTTTTGATGCAAATATTAACCAGCAAATCAAATTAAAGAGAAGCAGAAGGTAGGTGAAGGTGAATGCACAAAACATACGCTTTTCTGTATTGTTAGTTTATCCTTAGAATTACTTTTCAGGCAGGCATGAAAATGGTGGAAATTTTATTTGTTTTTGCACTGAGGCACTGTTTCCTCTATCTAGTTTGTTGGGGGTAGTTGGGGGAAGACCAGAGGAATAGACATAATTTTTAATTAGGGGGGGAAAAGATTCTGTCTTTATACTGATATGTGGTAGTCTTTGAGATGAAAGGTCATTCTTTGAAAAATTATTTGGATTAACTGAATCATTTGGTGAAATAATGTTAACTTCATAGTTATCTTTCAGCTGAATAAGCATACAATTTAAAAGTAAAGAATAGAGGTTTCTGACATTCTAAAAAACAAAACCAGGTGTTTCTTTAATTTAAAATAAGATCAAAAAATTTTTGGTTTGCAATCTTTGAGGACTTTCAAACCTTTAGATTTGAAGAGACCAAGAAGAGCTTCAAATCTAAATGAAGCATCATGCAACCTTTCAAACATGGTTAATTCCAAAATACAGTTATTTACATGGTTATATTTGCACATCCTGAATAAATACCACTGAACATAAAATCAAATTTTCTTCTCAAGTCCTAAGGACAGTTGTTTTGCCAATTATCAGGCCTAGCATAAAGGATACAGCCAGCATAAAGATGAACCAATCACCAAATTGTATTTGATACAAAAGGGTCAGTACATGGGTGAGCACTGGGGGTACAAACAAGTCAGATTATACATTATTGACATCAATCCCACTGACTCCAATGTCAACACCGCACGACCAACAATGGGTGCAATAAATGGTGAAATGCAGCTTCCCATAGAAGGGACAGGAGACAACCGAGTCAACAAACCAAACACATCAGACCAAGGAAGCCACATACTGAATCTCTACACAGCCCACATTTACAAAAGCCAGACCTGAGTGGAGCCCAGTCCCAGGGAGGTGGGAGGTCTTTCCCCAACAGGGAACTCTGCACAGTGCACCCACCTCACACAGAGACACTGCCCCTGCCTGCAGGTGGTCCTAGCTTTATCCCTCAGTGGGACACCTGACCTTTGTTCACTTAATGTGGGACACCTGGGGCTCCTTTACCCAATGGCTCTCCTTGCAAGGACAGCCACACCCTCGAGGGAAGCCTAAAGGCAAACTCACCCCTCTTTGGGAAGGGCTGTGGGAATCACCTATATGTCAACCTTAATATGGGGCTGGGGGTTGAAACCCCAGCATTTCAACAGTACATCTGACCTCTGCCTGCCTATAGGGATCTCACACAGAAATGCTTGTGCAACTTCATGATTATTTGAAGTAGTCACAGATTTGGGAATGATCTGGCTCACATTGAGCTCAGTGACTTTTGCTTCTCTGCATAATGTCACTACTTCAGAGAATGGAGGGAATGTGCCCCTGACACAGGACAGCACACAGCCAGGGGCAAACCTTCTTCACTAGGAAAGGTCAGTTTGCTCCAGACTGAGGAGATGGCTACTCTGGATTTTTCTCCAGTATGGGTGAGTGCTCTGAATATGCATTTCTGTGAAACTGTACCTCCGCAAGCCCACTGCATCCTGCCTCATTAAGGGACCTCAGAGAACATCTTCAAGCCCACTAGGAGCCTCTGAGAAAGATGTCAAAGAAATTCCAACATCAAAGAAATTCCAGCGTCAAAGAGCTGTCAAGTTTGGGGTCTGAACTGGACATTACTATGAGGAAGGCTAAAATTCCCTCAACCAGGAAGGCTAAGTGCTTCTAGGAACAAAAAGACTAATTAAAAATAATTAAAAGCAGGGGAAAAAAAAAAAGGTTTATGGATTTATGTCTCATTCTGTGCAGAGATTTTTTTAGAACTGTGATTTAGACTTTAGTACTTATATTTTTCATAGTTTTTCTTTGAAATGTAGTTCTGTGAAACATACCTAGGATACTCAACTCTGGTGAGGGGACCTCAACTACCCAGCCTTGCTCCCATTAACTTCTCATCTTGTGCTTTCCACTAAAAGACCAGAGCTCTGCCCTCAGCTTAGAAAGCTCAGCCCCAGCGGTACAGTGCTCCTGCAAGCCAAACAGTATCTCCATTCCTTAGAGACATCAATTATCCCTTGCAAAGCTGGGGGGGGGGAACCAAAACAAAACAACAACAAAACAAACAAACAAAAAAACCCCCTGTAGCTGCAATACTTTAACAAGATTTTTTGAAAGAGCAAACCCCCTTTTATTCTTGCCAAGACGTGCTTCACACCTCAAAGCATTTTCTTGTGGTATTTCCTTTGATTTCTGCCTCTTTGTGACCCTCTCGCTGTTTGGCTGTGTGACACTAGATGAAGCTGTGGATCTGCTGAAGGCACCAGGCTCCATCTCTCCTTCTGCCCGCAGAGGGCATCCAAGCTCTTCGCAGGTCCTAGAAAAAGTTGATTAAGTCTCGTGAGTCAGGGATTTGGAGAAGTCAGAAGTCAGACAGGCAACAGGTTTGATTCAGTCCCTCTGAATGACGATGGTCTCGGGGGAGCAATTTTCTAAACTGAGTCTTGAGCAATCCATGTTTTTAGAAGTAGGCAGAGATGGAGACAAGCAAAAGGTGAACAGCAAAGAGATTGTGAATGTAATGTATTTGTGATAAACATGGCTTTGGGATGCTTTCCCAAGCTTAAAAATGCAAGATGGGAAAGCAAAGACAGGATTGCTAAAGCCAGGGCTTTCCAGAAGCTGCATCTTTGCAGAGGTGTGGGAGGCAGACAGATCCCTCCTCTTTGCTTCCCACCACCAGCATGGCAGGGGTCAGACCTGAACTGCCATCCTGATGCCTCTGATAACTCCATCCTCTTTTTTTTTGTCATCTTCCACCAAACTACAGAGCCAACTCATGCAACTCTGTGGTTCACCCTCAGCTCCTTCACCTGTGTTCAAGGTTTTGAGAAATTTCAGATACTCTCCCAGCCAAATATTGAGCCATCCCAGAACTGCCCCATTTCATGAGGAAATGTGTTTACCTGACCGCAGCTGCTTATCACTCAGCTCCATTTCTAGTCTCCCTACCATGCAGTTAATAATAAAAGATAAAACAATGGAGCAGCTTCAGCAAAGCAGACACAAGGTGATCAAAACTTCCAGGTACTATTCTAATAACAACCTGCATGGTGATAATAATATACAAAATGACAATTCTACAGCAATGTTTAAAGTTTATTTCCTATCTCCAAAGTAAATTAGACAGATGCATTTCTCTCTATCAGATGACAAAATCACCGTGAAAAAAATTAATGGCAGATGACCCTACTAAGCCATACACTTTGTGTAGTTATCTAGTATATAGTTAAACAACTGTCAGTGCAATGAAGTACTTCTCAATCATCTTCGCAAATCCACCCCTTTATAACATGTAGTGCTGGTTTGCATTAATTTTCACTTTACTGAGGCAGGAAGAAGAAAAGCCACAGAAGTGGCAAACTCCTAGATGAGAGTATTCTTGCACAATGTAGCAAAATTCATATATTGCAGAAAGAGAGAGGTAATAAATCTGTAAGCCAGATGGGAACTAGTGACCAGGAACCATGATGGGACCCCCTTTTTTTTAGCAGCAAAAGATGACAGGCATTTACAATTTGAGCTAGAGGAAACATTCACAGGCTTACACACAGTAAATGTGGTTTATTCCCTGTGTTCCAGAAGTAATTCTCCTTTACATAGGCACTCCTTGAAAGTACTTCTATTGCTATAAGGTGAATAATGTGGTTATAAGCTGGTGAACCGAGACACAGAAACCCAGTCTAGTTTCCAAAACAGTAGTTTCCAAATTCACTAGTGAATTTGGCAAATGTTTGAAAACAAATTCCTCATAATCTAGTCTATTCAGTAGTGCATTCCCATATAAATACTGGGTTTCAGTTACACTTGTGGAAAGTATCAGCAAAGCTTATGTCCCAGCTTACTCATGTTGGTTGACAGGAGTCTTCATCAAGCTTCTTTCTTCAGACTTTGAGAACTGTAACATTAATCATCAGGGTGGTTTGCTGATTAAGGATACCGATTAAACTCAGACACCAGAGTGAAAAAAAGTAGGCATATTTTACTCAAAATAACTAAATAATGTAACAAAATAATACAGAAAACATACAGTAAGAAAAGACAGAATAGTGCACTCAAACAAATAGGAAAATAGAGGGCAATGCATCAAATCATTACTAGCTGAGAGTGAGAGAATAGTGATAGAAAAATCCATCACCCCTTGCACACGTTACCACCATCCAGACCTGTTGGAGAATGGCTTGCAGAGAGCAAGGCCATGGGTCTCTGCAGAAGCTGATTGCAGCCATCTGAGGTAAACAGAGGAAAAAACCCAGGGTATCGTTATGCTAACAAAGGACTGTTATGTTAACAAAGAGAGAAACTGAGGTACATTATGGCCTTGTGTATGATAAAGGAACGGCCCTGGGAGAAAAACAGGTTCAGAAGAGGGAAGGTGTTTATGCATACCTGAAATGCCACAAGGGGCTGGGATATTATAATGTAGCTTTTTACATCTATCCAATAGATTTGTGAATAGTATGCATGATTATTGTAGAGTGCTTAGATAAGGTGTGATTTCTTTCAATAAAGTTGAAGCTTGCTCTATCATTCACATTGAATCGGCTGCTTGCTTCCTCCATCCGCCACAAATACCCGCAGAAGCTGGGCAGCCCCGGTCACAGCAAGGGTTTGCAGAGCCTGTCCCGGCAAGGGGGAAATCCTACGCAGTGCGTCCACCCATAGGTGAGGCGTCCAATGTCACTGTGAGCGGGTCCAGCCTCGTATCCCAAAAATCAGCAATCCAGAAGAGCTGGCACCTTTGTTTTGAGCAGAACATTTGGTTTCATTCTCACATTAGATTCCCCCAGAGGCTCAAGGGAGAAGCTAAGGGAGTTTCCCTGCTTATCTAATTTATTTCTGTTCTTTTTAGAACAAGGCCACACGTCTGGTCCCAGGGCTGGACAGCTGGCTTCATGGCTTTGTTAACTTGCTTCTACGCAAAGAAGAAGAAAGATACATTCAGGATAGACATGTTTTCATTACATTCATCATCAGTAATGAGTGTATGATACCTAAGCTACATCTTTCACTAGTGAGCATATATATTTTGTTCATGACTACACACTAAGTTAGCAGCTTTGGCTCAGGACCTGTTCAGGCTTCAATACTTCAACACTTCAGCACTTTTTACATCAGTATAGGTGGTTTGTTATAACCTAGTACAATGCCTACTAGCACAATGGTTATCAGTTACAAAATATACAGGATTCACCTACAGGTCAACCGTGGCTTGGGCCTGTTGTCCAAGCCTTAGCACTTCACAGGGTCTACTGTGAATTCAATCATACTGTTGCCTCCCAAAGTAGGTGAATGTGTCCTCCATGCTTTCTGACCTCCTGTGCTTTTGTGGTCCCTGTTCTGCTGTTGGCCAGGACAGCATCGCTGGAGTTGGTGACCTAAAGCAGATGAGTTGTCCTAGCTTAATTCACTACTGGTCACCTTCTGCCATACCTGCTTTTTGTCCCTTTTCAGGTTCCCTAGGAAGGATACAGAGACACACAGATCCATGTGGAGATCTGTCTATGGCAGAAAACTCACTGAGCAGAATCTCCTTTCCTTTAAAAATAAATTGATAAATCACCCTCAGAACTTACTTTTCCTACGACTTTTCATCTCAAAAACAGGATCCGCAACTTCAAATTGTGACACCTTCCTTATGCAGGATAGATGTTTTGTCCATGTAACAAATCTGACTCTAATTGTTGGGGTTTCCTCATCTTTGCACAGATCTTCCTTACAGAAATATTGGAAGGTATCAAAAAAATAGGGACCAGTATGTTTTAGTTTGGGTTCGTTCTTATGAAATTTCCACCATAGTCTTCCAAATGTCAACACAGGGATTTCCACCTGTGTAGGGAGGTGGAAGTTGCTCTTTTTTGTTATTCTGTTTCATAACATTAGGCTTATATCTGTTCTTTATTCTCTTGCACTGCAGCTGTTTCCAAGTGTTTTTCCCCCCAGTCATTGCCATGGAGTATAGTTCATACCTTTTGGTCCACACATTTTCAGTCCCAGTAGTACTTTTTGTGAGAGATGCTATCATGTACCTAATCCTGGACTGCTGAATTTTTTACTTTTGAGGAGATATGGCCACGTTATTAATTTATGTACGTGGGTGACGCTCTGTTATGTTCCTGTTCTGCTAGAAGGCAAGCCCATTGCCGTGAGTTGGTTTAAAACGTTTTCACTGGACGTACAAAATTGATGGGCTGAACCATGAAAGATGTTAACTCCCAGGAGTTTTTGCTACATATTGCTGACAACCCGATTGTCACATATGCTAGAAGAATACACAAACCTGCAACTTCTTTTGCAAGACAAATTGTCCCCACTAGTCTGTCTCTCTCACCTAATAAGTATCTGAGTACTCAGAGAAGCAACAGAAGTAAACAATAATTCAGCAGTCCTTTGCTGAGAAACCTTGTATGTAAGTAACTGCAGAAGCAAAGAGCTTCAAAGCTTCTCAGTTTGTACCTCTGTGTGGTAGAAAATCAACTTAAGGCCTCTCAGAATACACCTTTATTAGATATTGGTTGTGATTATGGGTTTCTCACAGGAAGAAGGAAATAAAAAACCCCCCACTTTATTGTGAGAAAGAATACATGGTACTAGGAGTGCCAAGACACCTGGAGATCAAAATAAGCTGTGTGAGACAATCCTTTCCTTAAACCTTTGATGCCCCTGCTCCAGTAAGGAGACCGAAGAAGTCACATTGACATTCACAGAGTCTTTGTATGTAAGAATGGAAGAATTAAATGAGTCTAGGATGTGTAAGAGGAATCTTGGGAGACAGACCTCTCTTCTGAAGACAGGCATTAAAAAAAAAAAAAGTTTTTGTCAAAACAAACTTTAATTTTTAGTTAGTAGCAAAGTGATGAGTAATTCCTCTGTAATTGGCATGGCTAGGTCATAGAAACATCAATACTGTTACCTATACCCAAACTGAGTTAGGTGAGCCCTTCTGTTCAAGTTTTTGAGTTTCATGGAAATTAACTTATCTTGAGACCTAAACAGCAGAGAAGAGCAGATTTGGGACCCATGGTGGGATATGTACTGATCACAGAAGCTGGGTGTATTTCATATAGTTAGCTTTGCTGATCAGCACAGTTCCTATCTGTAAATCACACTGGGTCTCTGCTGAACTGGTGCGCGAGAGCTGAGCACGCACACGACCAATGTGATCAAGCAATGCCCGTTTATTTTAACTAAGAAAGCCCTTTTATAATGTTCTCCCGCACACGTGAGTAACATGCAGTACAAGTCCTCAAGACTGGACAGTTAACTTAGCCCACACTTTGAACCTTCTTATGATTGGATAAAAAGTGCCACATCAGCCTTGCCAGGCTTCCTGCCTTGTGGAACTTCCTCTTCCGTCCCAACCCCTTCCGGGGGTTGTTTGTCTCATCGAGTTTCTCCTCCCCCACTCAGGGTTACATCCTTATGGCATTCTTGCTCAACTGAGGCTCTTATGAGTCTTGTTCTCACGCAGGATTGCTCATGTGTCCATTCTCTCACAGAAAGCCCTCTAGAATCCCAACAAACGGGTACTTCAGTCTATGTCCTTCAGTAATGCACTAGAAAGGATCAATGCAAATACACACCACTTTCTCCTTCTGCAATGCATTATAAAGTCCTTTTACTTCATCTTTGACCCTATCATGCACTTTCAAAGGACAACACTTAAGACACCAAGTGAATTGGAATCAATTTATTTCAAAGAGTCATGTCTGAGTTGACTAAGTCTGGGAGTTTCAAAGGACCCTAAATAAACAAAGAATACAATTTCCTTGGTATTTCAAGTGGGACTTTGAGAGTCTGAAATTTCCAAATCCTGTAAATGATCAAAGATACAGTTCACCACACCTTCTACACTTCAGTAAACATTGGAATTATCTCTTGTGTTATTTAATTTAGAAATGTACTAATACTATAGTCATTGCCTGCAAAACTATCCACTATACTATGGATATTTTTGTTGAGGAAATTCTCTCACTGTTTTGCTTTAAGCTGTAGATGAAGATGCTGTCTATATCCTAAAAGAAAGGAGGGTAACCTGGCTGGCAGTTCAATTCCATTAGCTATAGTCTTGCAGGTAGATTGATTTCTCATCCTGGAAGTCTTCAGTTTTTGAAACAGGTTTTCCAGCTCTGGGAATGAAAGAGAATGAGGTCTGTTAAAATAGTGCATATTTAATAGCAATGTTTAATTATGCATATTAGAGCTTTTTGTTTGCTTTAATTGATTCCATATCATCCAGAGGTTAGAATATAAAATTTTGATGACTATAGTATTATATATAGTACTTACATGTCTGTATTGTCAAATCTCTTTCTTTTCAGAGACCTCTTTTCAAAATTGTTTTCAGCTTAACTACTTGATTGAAGGACTAATTTGTCTCCAGGTCTAATCAGTTTCTAACAAAACGTATAAGGGATTTGTGCACTTGTAGGGGGATTTTTTTTTTTTTTTCTAGAAACACACAGGGGCAGCAAGATTTCATTTGAATCCTACAACACAACAAAGTATTAAGGAGGAGGGAACAGTTTATGTTTTTCAAAATAGGTAATGCACGTGGGAAAGAAAACCTTATTCCATCTGTGCCACAGCTGTCTCACTATATGGACCATCTTGGTTTTGGTCATCTCTGGCTCTGCCTGCCTGCAGGCTGTGGGCAGGTGAGGTGTTAAAAGCGTGGGGTGAGCCTGTCATCTCACAGCTCTACCATGTTGCTACAAAATTTCTGAAGTCTAGATCTACTCAGATTTTACTTGTATTCCTGTGGAAGTTAGTCCTGGGTTATTCTTTTACACAGAAGTGGAAGAAAATGCTTACTCGTTGTACCTTTTCTCTTCAGAAATCTTGGTAGAACTACTGGGGGATGTTTTAAAATAAAGCAAGTTTCTAAAGAGTTTTTGTTGCAAAGCAACCTTTTTAACCTGTATGCAAATTTTCACATTCTATACTCATCTTCTCTCCTGTTTTCCTCTTCACATTCCTTTTTTTTTCTCCCCAGCACCTCTAGAAACAACTATAGCATGTCAAAAGTTAGCAAAAATCCCTTGGCTACTGTAGTCAAAACACATTTATAGAGTGATTAGTACTGTAAAATAATTCAATTTTTTCTGCTATGCTATCATCTCTCACATATTTATAGAAACACTATTTCTTGTGATTAAAACAAATCAGGCTCCCTTTTGAAATTCAGAAGTTTAAATCCCCTACAAAAGTTTGTTTAGCTTGTTCCTATATCTTGTAATGAAAGTAAGAAGAGAAAAAATAAAGAATTAAGGACAGAAATGTACCTTTTACAAGAGCACTTCATTGTATGTGGGAACAGCTTAAAGAAACAAAGTTCACAGATGTCATTTCATCAATGACAAAGATACGCTCACAATGTACAAACTACACACACACACACACACACACAGAGGGGGGTGTTCCTAGTTATTTCTGTATTCAGAGGCTTTTGATCAGTGCCATCATTTTTCCTGTGTTAATGAGTGTAATTTAAGGTAATGAGAACCACCTCCTGGTAATTCTGGCACACATCACCTACCAAAGATTGATAGAAATCTGTACAACACAGAACAAGTCTGTCATCCCAATCAAATTCAAATCAAGTGTGAGAACCTACTGCTGGTGCTCTCAAGCATGAACCCCAGATTTTTCTAGCACTTCTGCCCCACTGAATGCAATGAAACAATTCCTGAGAACAGGTTACTACAGTGCAGGGTTTCTCTCCTCCTTTGATGCCTCTACTCCCTGTCCCTGTAGGAGGTGGCCTGTCAGTCTACAGAGCAGAAAGGAGGAAGACAGCCTGCAGACTGCCCAGCTGACACAATGCCATTCCATTCCTGTATCAAGACAAAGCAGACAGAGCCAGCAGTGGCTTTTATGTGCCATGAGGTGCCACCAGTAAGGACCTGTAATTTCACGCCTGAAGCATAACGGTGATTTCTGGTGAGTCATGTGGACTTCTCTCACTTGGAACAATTACTGGCTGCACACTCTAAAATTCTTAGCTCATACTCATTGCTTAATAGTTCCCCTAAGTCTACTAATAAGTCTCCTGTTTTAAGCAGTTAGGCAAGGTTATCAAGCAAACAAAGAAAAAATAATACCAAAGCAAAAGGGACAAGCCTAAGGAAGATTTCTTCCTAGGTCCTTCCATTACGGCGCTCCCCCGTACTTTTAATCCAAGAATGTCACAACAGTGTCCCATTTAAGTATCAGATCTGCTGTCAACCAAGCATGGCCCCAGCCACTCTTAAGTCAATTACACTTTTCCCCATTTGACTGCTCAAGACAATTTTCAGGTTTCCACAAATATGGTTCTTGAACACACTCAGCACTTTCTGCTACATAACTGCTTGCATCAATTCTTCTATAAACAATTCCATATTGCAGAGAGGAGATTTCATTCAAAATTACTATCTAGTATAAATTTTTAAATCTTCTCAAAGAATAAACAACTATTTATCTATGTGGGTTTTGTGCTGAAGATATAAAGATCATCCTCTTCTATGGGAGACAAACACCGAGCCTTTTGCTGTTATGAAGATGAGTGTTAGCCACTGGATATTTGCCAGACAGTAAAATTTGTTATTTCCAGAAAAATCATGTCTCCAGATATGGACCGTTTTCCCTGTATGCATATGGAACCAAGACCACACATAAGGAAACAAATGAGAAACACTCCCAGCTCCTATGCTGCTCTGCAGTAACTCAGCCCACTGAGCCATGCAGGGAAGTATCCAGAAAAATCCAGCTACCTGTACTGGTCTGGGGAACCACAAAGGCAGAGGTTTCAGTAAGTAGAAAGCAATCTCTATGGGCCTGAAGTTATGGGCCTGATGGTGCCAAGAAATGACATTTTGTAGGTTATATACACATCAGCAGTTTCTTGTTAAATAATCCAAGGGAAAGTATGCATGCATTTTCTGCCCAATGAAGTTGGTTTGAAAAACACCTAAAGACTGAAATACCCAGGGTATACAATTAGTTAGTGCAATGAAGGATAAAGCTAGGGGTACCTGAAGCTAAGAAAAATATACCTCTGTGATCATGTTAACCTGACAGAAGGAAAAGCGACAGCGCAACTGTGGTGACACGGCTCCAGCGCAGGTTGGTGCCATTTAGCAGGGAGCCCAGAGAGCTGCTCCATGGACAACAGCACCTGCTCAGAGCTAACTTCTCACACAATGATGGATACACAGCCACCATTAACAACAGCATGAAGACACCCTGTTTGGTGAGGCCACACCTCGAGTATTGTGTCCAGTTTTGGGCACCTCAATATGAGAGAAATCTTGAGGTGCTGGAATGAGCGCAGAGGAGGGCAACAAAGCTGGTGAAGGGCCTGGAGAATAAATCCTGTGAGGAGTGATTGAAGGAGCTCGGACTGTTTACTTTGAGAAGGAGAAGGCTAGGGCAGACCTCAGCACTCTCTACAACTCCCTGAAAGGACACTGTACAGAGGCTGCTGCTGGTCTCTTCTCACAGGCCATGAGCCATAGAACAAGAGGGAATGGCTTTCAACTGCAACAAGGAGGTTTGCACTGGACATTCGGAGAAAAGGTTTCCCAGAAAGAGTGCTCAGACAGTGGAATAGGCTGCCCAGGGAAGGGCTGGAGTCACCATCCCTGGAGGTGTTGAAGGGTCGTTCCGATGAGATGTTGGGGGCTGTGGTGCAGGGGAGAACTTTGCACTATAGTGGGGCTGAGGGTTGGACTCGATGATCCCAAGGGGTTTTTTCAACCTGAATGATTCTGTGATTCTGTGATTCTGCAAAGACAGAGTTTCTCCCAAAACCCCAGATCCTTAGATCTGGGAGCATCAGTGCCAGGGACTGCAGGGCCCTTCTGATCCCCTCTGCAGCTGCGCTCAAGTATCTGGATCCTCAATGGTTTTGAGGTCTCAGAACAGGCCAAGACCAAAACTCGCTGCCGTGGGAGCGGTTGTGTCCAGAGCCCCTGAGCACACTGCAGTGGGGCCACCGCTGCTGGGCCTGTCCAAGCTGTGGAGGGGACAGGTGGCTGTTTCCAAAGGGACAGGTTGCTCCGTTTGACATTTTTGACGTGCTCAGCGAGGTGAAGGGAGACATATCACATCTCACATAGAATGTTCTGTCTGAGTCAAAGAATGACCCCAGCAACTCAGTTCACCAGAGGATGCTCATGGTTGAAAGTGAATCCTTCACTCTAAAAATTGTCATCTCCTGGAATAACAGATAATGATAGCAAGTATATTGAAAATGCAAGAATCTCCAGCTGGTAGATCAGGATGGGTGATCTTTGCAGGTTGAGCTGTTGCCATGGAAGTAAAACAGCAGTAGAGAGTGTTTTATTAGAGAGTTTGTTCTGCTACACCTGGAGTTATTGGGCTGATAAGTAACACAGCAACAATAGCAACATTTTAAAGTGTTGCATACATTAAGTTGAGTGTATATATAAAGCTGCATATTTAGAGAGCTGCATGGGGTTTTACTGCAGTATTCTATGAAATATAGTAAATATTTCTGTGTAGACTTTTCTGAAATAAAAATACACAAAGAAATCATTGCAGAGTGATGCCACAGAAACAGGTAAACCACTGAGAAGATGTGCTGCAGTATCTGACAGAGAAGAGGAAAAATATCACCAAAAAAAAAAAATCAAATGTCACAAAGTTTCATTAGAATGGAAAACAATGCACAATTTCAGTCTAAATTTCCTTTATGTTCATTTCCTAAAGAGTGTTTGTACACAACAATTCTGCAACAGGGTGCCATTCTCTGGTCCACCTGCAATTAAGCCAGTTGTTTCCACATGGAGCAACTCTCTTGGAAATGAAAACATTCCAGAAAAGCAGAGGGTCTAACAAGCAACTAGGAACTTGCTTTACTGAACACTGAATCTAAGCATTAACTCCTTTAACAATAGAGCAAAGGAATACCCTGCTATTATTCATTACTAGATTGTAGTGATATGGTACTTTTCCCTTTTTGATTTTTTGTTAAAGTCTTACTGAGAACTTGTTTACACCAGGAAATAACAGATATAATTATACTCCTAAAATTATGTAAAACATTTCTCAGTAACGGGTAAGCATACTCAAGAAGGGTAAGCTTTATCCATTCTCGCTTATTTTGCTTCTAAGACAATTCACTGCAGAAAATTCAGCCACTGCTTTATAATTATTAATCCTTCCAAAGGTAAAGCCTCTTCTGTTTGCTTTTATAACATGTGATTATTTTTACAAATTAACCTACTATGTTAACAATTTTGAATTACTGTCCCCTGCTGATGCAGGACACATATGCAGTACAGCATGAACAGCTGCCTACATCTGCTAGACAAATTCAGGTATCCCTGCTCAGATCCATGTGTGCCTGCTGGGTCAGCTAAATCTTCAGTTCAGGACTGGAGCCAAATCAAATGGTTTGACTCCATTTACAATGTTGCCAAATCCAGTTTTCTACCAATAGGCATCTTGCATGCATGCAGCCAAAAAAAAAAAAAAAAAAAAAAAAAAAAAAAAAAAAGGAAAGAGGAAAAGCAGCCTGAGTTTACAAACCCATAGCTACCGATTTCCCAAAGCTACAAGGGCACTGCATGGGCTGGGTCACTCCTCTCAGGATGTCCATTTCTTACACTCTTCTCTTTGCACCAGCCAGTGCTGGGGAAAGGCCACAGAGCACCGTGGGCCATCTCTTGCCTGATGGCCATGGCTCCCACATCCCCGAAATGCTGTGAGGGTGCACAGCCACCCTAGAGAGTGGGGGCATGGATCTGGGATGGGGCCACGGTGTGAGACAAGACAACAACGGCCCGAGGAAGGTTCCACCAACACCTCGGCGGGTTTCCCCGCAGGCAGGAGGCACAGACCCCTTCCTAGCATGGGAGGGGATGTCTGCACCCAGTTGTTTCATTTGGGGGAGAAGAAAGTTGGATTGTGTGCATCTGCAGAACTAGCTCTGTCAGTGCTAATGGAAAACTATATAATGAATATGTTGTTAATCAAACCTTTTTGATCTTTAGAAGTACATAATGGGAAACGCACTATCACAGAACAGCCAGGGGTCTCAATCAGCTATAGAAGGCCCCTAAAAAACCCTACATGTGCTGCTGGTAGAGTTGCTTTTATCTTTTGCATCTTCTTTTGTTTTTTTATTCCCTCTCACATTTGAAGCATCAGAAGCTCACACCTGCACTGGGTAGCACAGACTGGCCAAGAGCAGAGACACAGCAAACCAGTGATACCAACCTGCCTGTGCAGCATCCTCCACCATAAGCCACAAACAAGAATAGGGAGCAACAACTGTAGTGCCACTGCAGTAGTGCAGAAATATGAACTCTAATGCAATTATTTTCAGGAAGAGAAGAAATATCCCTAAACACTTGCTACAAATTTTTAATGGAAGAAAGTACATGCTGCAAAGCACAGCGCCATCACTAAGTGGTCTAGTTAAGAAAAAAGCCTCACATCTGTACAGTTGCTCAATAACTGTCCTCAGAGGGGTTTTGTCCCCTTCTCAGAAACACAAGCTTCCAGTCACTCACAAATACAAAGTACTGATCCGAGTGAACCACAGTAATTCCCAAATAATTTCCCCAGGGAAAATGATACCGAGTAAGGAAGCTGCAGGTAATTTCCACAAATTACCAAGAAAGTTCCATCCTCCCTTTTGCTCATCACACCCAGCCACCTCATAAGGGAGGAGTGGCTTACCTGGGGCAGAGTAGCAAGGCTGTGCTTTTATTTTCTGACATGAACAAAACTGGCTTAGAGATGTAAACCCCTCCAATATCACCAACACAAGAACACCCCGTCCTTCTCTTTCACACACACACTTGAGAAGCCTGTTGCAGAGACAAACCACTGCAGATTAGTGATGCCTCAGCTTCTCAAGGAGGAAGACGTGTTGCAGCAGTCTTGCCAACCACACCACTCGGCACATGCCTCCTAACAGTTCTTCAAACACCCCAGCAGAATTCCTACTTCTAATTTCTGACACAACCATCCACAAAAGTCATCTCTGACTCCACTCATACATACACCATAACTTCTCTCACACGACTTGGGTCCAAAGAAGTGACTGCAGAAGCTTGGACCTTAAGCGCCGTGAGAAGAGGCTGAGTAGGGCATAAGTACACACCACCATTTCCATGTTCCATTTCAAATTTACAACAAATCCACAAGCAGAGATCTCTATTGTATTCAGTTCTTCCTTCCCCCTCCATCCAAGTTACAACAGCCATCTGCTCTGATGTTCAGATGCTGGAAGTCTTCAGTCCTGTCTTCCTAGAATAAAGGTCCAAGTCATCTTAGGAAAATCGATTCTTCACTTCAAATAAATGCAACTGTAAAGACTCATAGTGGCTTAGAATCTCCCTGAGTCAAACATACACTTGTGAGAGAAAATGGGAACATACACCGAAGAGCCATTTTAAAGAAATTTATAGGTAATTATTTGATAGAGAATGAACAGAACTTTGTTTCCAAGATTACAACATGGCTGTATATAGAGTCTGACAGCAGTGGATACTGTAAAGTAGATGTTTTACACACCACCTTACAGTAGTTAAATTAAGTCCATCAAGAGTGCCAGCTTTCCCATCAACAGAAATATGTGGTATGACCCTTGCATTGGACAGAGACAGGTCAGTAAGAGTTTTGTATGCTAAGAGTTTGTGCTCGCTTCTTCCTGGATTAAGGTGGTTTTATATCAACAGCACTACTAGAGAACGAGAACATGACTTCAGAATAAAAACACCTATTAATGAAAGTGGCACAATATTGAGATGGGGAGTCTAAACAACCTTAGACTGATGGTGCAAGGCCTGCGCAAAAACAAGGGGAGGCATATGGGACTGTTCGAAAAAGACATACCAGGTGCTGATAACGTTTCTAGGTGACTATCTCCTAGCCCAAAGAGAAGTTTATTATGGTCCTTGAAGTTCTATGTTCCAGTAACAAATCATCCTAGATTCTAGCACAAACTGGCCTGGTGGTTTAGCCAGGGCCCGGGGAACAACTGAGACTCCGCAGGACGACGAGGTGAAAAGTTCATCAGCGAAGAAGAGGAGATACTTCATCTATGCGACCCCCGCCCATAAATCTGCGACCACTGAACAAAGGCCAAAGGAGCTCAATACGCAGGTGCAAGGGGAGGAGACCTGATTACCATGAGAAGCGAGGGGAGGCAGGGGTAGAATATGTATATGTACAGACGTTCTATGAATATGCACTACTTTGTAACATATAAGCCGGACGGGAGCTGCAAACGATGCACATGCTCGTGGTGGAGCGATAAACCCATGTGCCCAGCGCTGAATAAACACACCCACTTTATAACTCCAAAAGTTACAGAGTGATTTCTCCGCAAAACATCTTGCACCCCAGATGGGACCTATCTCTGCTCGGCTGCCGGGACACTGCTGGAGGGTGGACGTCCTAGGTGCACCCCGAGCTCTTCTCGGAGGAACTCCGCTCCCAGCTGTCCACTGCGGGAGCAGACAAGGACCATCTGGTTCGCGGACAGAGGTATGTTTACAAGGGTAACAGGCTGCTGGTAAGACGCACAGAGACGTCTGGCGCATGGCTCAGTCCGGAGGAGGGGGTATACCCATTTGGTTTTGGTTTTGGGAATCCATGGGAAAGTAAGATCTTTTTGGGGTGAACTACCGATGACTGGTATATAAGAGGCAGTTTGCATTTTGGGCAGGGTACTGGTAATTACCGTCACCTGCAGGATCTTGCTTTAGGTCATTGTATAGTGCACTAATTGTGGATATACTGGCTTTGAACTGATGGCAAATTGTTAATGGTTTATATGTTACAAACGGATTTGGTGATTGTTTAAACTCAGTATTTTGTGGTATGAGTGAAAAGTGTGGTGGGCTTTTTAAGTGTCTCTGTGCCTGCGTGGTGTGAGTGAGACCAGCCGCTGTGTGTCTGTGTGCCTGCGTGCCTGCAGGGGCAGGGTGTGAGGAGACGCCGCCGCTGCTGTGTGAGTGAGAGGCAGCTGCTGCAAGACAAATGAGAAGTTTATGTCTGTTTAAATAATACACTGTCCTTGTATGTCTTGTGAAAACATTTTGTGAACCAGAGATGGGAAAGTGAATCCCTTCTCTGTCAGATTGGGTTATATTTGGTTGGATTATTTGTGTAGAAGGAGTGAATGGTCGGCATGGGGAAATGATTTATACCTGCTAGAAGGATTGTACACAGCTCCTTCTGGGCAACTGGTAGTACCAGACTGGGTACGTGGGAGAATCCCCTGCTTTCTCTGTGCTCCTATGTTCCTACCTTTCGTAATTTTCATCAAGCTTGTGTATTAGCAGAGTGTGTAGATTGTCGATGTAAGTGGTATTATGCATGTGATAAGAGGAGGTCAAGGTGTGCAGAGTGCTGGGAAGAAGAGGTGTCGTTAGACCTCTCGGTCAAAAGACAGGAGTCGATAAATACTGTGTGGAAGAAGTCATAAGATACCGGATCTTTGGGAAGTGAAGGAGGAAGAGTGGGAGAAGGTTAAAAGACAGTGTAGAAACTACTCTAAGTGGAGAGAAAGGATTTTTGGGAAGAAGGAATAATAATGGAAAATAAGCAGGTAAAAATTGTAAAGAAAAGCCCATTGGATTGCATACTCACTCACTGGAAAGATATAGCGGGGAGAGGAAGCACGGAAAGCAAGAAAATCCTGATTAAATATTTTAATCATTGGTGGCCACTTTACAAACTAGAAGAAGAAGCTAAATGTCCACTAAATGGGACCTTAGACTATAACACGCTTTTGCAATTAATGTTATTTTTACAGAGGGAAGGGAAATAGGATGAGGTGTCTTACGCAGACATGTTCTTTACCCTTCAAAATCACCCGGGGTGGCAGAGGGACTGTGGACTCGTTCCACCATAAGATCCTTTAGTGCTTGCCCTGGAAAAAGATTATAAGGGATCTACTACCCAAAGTGAAAAGGCTTATTTTTGCAAACCTTTGAAATATAAACTGGGAAAGCAGTTAGGCATACACAAATTTCTGTATATGCCTTACTCCACAAAAGCGCTCCTAGGAAGACACTTACTAGAACAATTAGGAGCAACCATTACCTTTAACAATGGAGAGATTACTCTAGAGGTAAATAACCAAGAACTTATACAAATCATGAGCTTGTCCCTAACTAGTATCCCCACAGGAGGAGAAATCAGTGAGGAAATTATCAATCAAATGTATCCTGGAGTGTGGGCCACTGACACGCCTGGAAGGGCAAAGAATACCTCAACTGTAGAGGTAAAACTTAAGGAAGGACAACACCTGGTAAGAATTAAGCAATACCCTTTAAAAGGAAGATCAGGAAGGGATCCAGCCAGTTATAGAAAAAAATTTACAAATAGGATTAATAAATAGATCTCCACCCAGTGTTGGCAAGCCCATACACTTTGTAAACACAATTAACTCCTGAGCTAATCTGGTTTACTGTTTTAGATCTCAAGGATGCTTTCTTTTGCCTCTCTCTCCTCGAAGTCAGTCAGAAAATATTTACATTTGAATGGGAAAATACTAATAGTGGACATAAAACCCAGTTGACGTGGACGGTGCTGCCACAAGGATTTAAGAACAGCCCCACTAACTAATTGGCCAAAGACCTTGAAACCCCACCTTCAACTGAAGAGGGAAAGCTGCTGAAGTATGTAGACGACATCCTAATTGCCAACATGACAAAAGAGGCCTGTGTGAACTAGATGGTAAGCCTTTTTAAATTTTCTGGGACTTCAGGGCTACCGGGTATCTAAAAAAAAGGCTCAAGTGGTGCAGAGTGAAGTGATCTATCTGGGCTACGAAATCAGTGCTGGAAAGAGAACCTTAGGACAAGCTCGGAAAGAAGCAATTTGTCAGACTCCGAGGCCACAGACAGTGAAAGAACTGCAAACGTACCTGGGAATGACTGGGTGGTGCAGACCATGGATTTATAATTATAGATTGCTTGTTAAATCTTTATATGCACTCTGCCACTCAACAGAAAAATCTCCAATGGAATAAGGAGGCCATACGAGACTTTGACTTGCTAAAGAAGGCCCTGATGTCAGCCCCAGCCTTGGGACGTCCAGATGTAAGTAAACCATTCTTTCTCTTTTCACACGAGAAACAGGGAATTACATTGGGAATACTGGTATAAGACTTAGGCCCGTATCGTCGGGCATTCGCCTATTTCTCCAAGCAACTAGATACAACTGCTAAAGGTTAGCCCGGATGCCTATGAGCAGTTGCAGCAGTGATCTTAAACATACAGGAGGCACAAAAATTCACCTTAGACCAGAAAATGACTGTATTTGTATCTCACAGTGTCTGCAGTATTGGAAATTGAAGGGGGACATTGGCTTTCTCCGCAAAGGTTCTTAAATTATCAGGCAGAATTAGTAGAACAAGATGATGTGGAGATTGTAGTAACTAACATTATTAACCCAGCTTCTTTCCTTAGTGGAAACACAGGAGAACCAGTGCAACATGATTGCCTGGAGACCATCGAGGCAACATACTCAACCTGCACAGATCTGAAGGATGCCCCTCTGGAAGATGCTGAGAACTGGTTTACGGATGGGAGCAGCTATGTTTTGAGCAGCAAGAGGTATGCTGGGTATGCTGTTACAACCACCCAAGAAATACTGGAATCAGGACCACTGCCTGCGTATACCTCTGCACAAAAGGCAGAGATAATAGCACTGACTCGTGCTTTAGGATTAGCCCAAGGCAAGACAGGGAATATTTACACAGACTCAAAGTATGCCTTTGGGGTAGTCCACGCTCATGGAGCAATTTGGAAGGAAAGAGGACTGTTGAACTCACAAGGGAAACACATCAAACATGGGAAGGAAATTCTGAAACTTCTGAAAGCTGTCCAACTTCCAAGAAAAGTGGCAATCATGCATGTTAAGGCCCACCAAAAGGTGAACTCGGATTTGGAAAAAGGAAATGAACTGGCGGACAGAGAGGCAAAACAAGCAGCCAAAAGAGAGGTAAAAATAGAGGGAGTTTTAGTTCCTGATGGGCAAATCATCCCAGAAGGCAAGCCTACTTATACTAAAGAGGATCAAAAGTTAATAACAGACCTGGAAGGATCATATAATGAAGAAGGTTGGGCCATCACTCCCCAAGGGAAGGTAGTGATTCCCTCTTGTTTAGCTAGACACCTGGTACGAGAGGAACACAGGAAAGGGCACTGGGGAGCGGAGGCCCTATACCGATATTTGGTCAAGAGTATTAGAGATAGAAATCTGTATACCATAGTAAGACAGGTGACTCAACAGTGTGACCTTTGCCTCCAGACTAATCCTAAGAATACCCCCACTCTAGAAGTAAGCCAGATTGGAAAAGGAAATGGACTGGGGCAACAATGGCAAATTGATTTTTCAGAACTTCCAAGAAAAGGGGGGTATCAATATTTACTGGTATTAACGGATACCTTTTCAGGTTAGCCAGAAGCATTCTCCATTAGGTCTGCCAAAGCCTGGGAAATGACAAAAATATTAGTACAAGAAATAATTCCACACTTTGGGGTCCCAACAACTATATCCTCAGATAGAGGACCACACTTTATCTCGAAAGTAGTTCAGCAAATCAGTCGCCACCTGGGTATAGACTGGCAACTTCACCCTCCTTATCGTCCCCAATCTAGTGGCCAAGTAAATAAGATGAACCATTTGATTAAGCAGCAAATAGTGAAGCTTGGGCAGGAGTCATACCTGACCTGGCCCCAGGTTCTCCCTCTGGCACTTGTGCGCATATGAGCAAAACCGAGGGCCAGGGAAGGGTTGAGCCCTTTTGAAGTGTTATATAGCAGACCTTACACGGTACAGAAGGGAACGTCGATGCAAGCTGGGGAGGAAACTATGACTTCATACATGATAGCATTAAGTAAACAGCTCAATAGAATTGGGAAACATGTTTTTGGAACTCGGGGTAGAGGGTTAGATGGACGTGTACATAACATTCAGCCTGGAGACTATGTGTATGTTAAGTCTCTTACAGAAAAGACTTTGGAACCACAATGGGAAGGGCTGTTTCAAGTGCTACTCACAACGTTTACAGCCATTAAGGTTAGGGAATACTCAGCCTAAATTCATCACACCCAAGTAAATAGGGCCCAGAAATCCCCATAGAAGGTTACTCAAACTCAGCTGGGAAGACTACGCTTCTCACGATAAGTCTAATAATCTCCTTTCCCCAGATACCTGGTCAAAGGTTCACTGAATGGTCATGGTCCCAGGCGTACATTAGGTATACTGAAAGCATGGGTATAACCGATACTAACTCAGCCTTAACTTTAACTACTGTAGTGATGCTGGGAACAGAAGTGTATACAAAAGTAGAGGAGGGCACAGTTCCAACTGAAATTCGAAAAATAGTTTAGGATAGTGCTACAGAGACAGAGAAAAAGTTACAATCATGGTAGAACATGGTCAACTTCACCTATAGGCTTGACACGCATACAGTAACGACTTTTTTGTAAACAATACATGATGCAAAATTAATCACCATACACCCTATTGTAAGTCTCGGAGTCAATTACAACCGGACTCTGCTGTACCCCTTTGAACATAAGACCTGGGCTATGAATACTGGTAATAAATGGCAAGCAGTAGATCTCGAACCCTGTATGGTAAAAGAACAACAGGGATTTATATGTGAAAGTAATACCTTAATAACCCAGGATACCTGCTTAGATACTGACCAAAAGATTTGCCACTTTGAAGCACGCCCCAACGTAGATTTGAGGACCATTGTTGTCTATACCGGAAAGGGATGTGCGTGTTTAAGGACACTGTGTGACACAATAACCATAGATGGGCGAGAGAAGAAATTGATACAGCATCTAAATTATTGTATTTATAATTTCACCATCATCCTGGGGTGTGATTTCACTTATTCTGCCCCGGTGGTTACACATTCCCTCTTGAAAAGCAGCCTCAGGGTAAAGGTACTTCCTGTCCCCATAGGCTTAAATGTCAGTCATATAGAAAGCCTATTAAAACACCCAGACTTACACCGGATACTGGAAGAAGTTATGGAAAAAGGGCAAGAAACTTTACTCACAACCTTTCATGATGGGGAAAGGATAAAAAAGGTCTTAAAGATGGTTGAGCAGGAAGGGAAACATAATTGGTGGGATACGCTCTTCGGATGGTCACCGACAACTACTGGAATCTTAAACACAGCCCTTCACCCAGTGGTTGCTTTATTAATATCTGTACCAATTTTGTTGATCCTTACTGTAGCTATATATGTATGGATCTGGAGACTTACAAAACGCTTGCAAGCTATGTATGACACTTTATATCACAATCCTAGCTTTAAGCAATGAACTAACTAATTTGTAGGATAGTACTAACATATTATAGGGCAAGGGACATAGATTAAGAAGTAGATAAATAAGTAGTAAAAGAATTTACTAAGTAAGAAGAAAAGAGGGGAATGAGACGGGGAGTCTAAACAATCTTAGATTGATGGTGCAAGGTCTGCGCAAAAACAAAGGGAGGCGTATGGGTCTGTTCAAAAAGACATATCAGGTGCTGATAACATTTCTAGGCGACTATCTCCTAGCCCAAAGAGAAGTTTCTTATGGTCCTTGAAGTTCTATGTTCCAGCAACAAATCATTGTAGATTCTAGCACAAACTGGCCAGGAGGTTTGGCCAGGGCCCAGGGAAACAACTAAGGCTGCACAGAATAATGAGGTGAAAAGTTCATCAGTGAGGAAGAAGAGTTACTTCATCTTTACAACCCCTCCCCAGGAAGTTGCAACCCCAGTCCAGAGCATGAAGAGCTCATTGCGCAGGCGTAAGGGGAGGAGACCTGATTACCATGAGAAGCGAGGGGAGGAGGTGGTAGACTATGTATATGTATAGGCATTTTATGAATATGCACTACTTAGTAACATATAAGCTGGACGGGAGCTGCAAACAATGCACATGCTTGTGGTGGAGCGATCCCCCATGGGCCCAGCTCTGAATAAACACACCCACTTTATAACTCCAAAGTTATAGCGTGATTTCTCCGCAAATCAGATGTCGGATCAGGACACCATGATGTGACCAGTGAGACCAACCTGCTGACCCAGCCCCTCTGTGGGGGGAAGGCTGAGTGTTGTGTCAGCCTGGGGCCCACGGTCTGATCCCCAGGGACTGAGCTGGAGATGCTCCAGCGAGCTGAGCATTGCTGCCTTTGCTCTCCTCTCTCAGCAGGTGCGTTCTCTCGGAAGGTGCATGGTGGCTGAATGTCTCTCACCCAGCTCTCATTGCTGGCTCTCTGCAGCCACTGAGTTTTCTGGGAAGGAAACTCTTGGGGTGTCCCTCTGCAGCATGCTGGCATGCTCCCACCTCCTTGTGCTTCATGGCAGGAATTTTGGAGCTGGGTCCATCGGAGGTGTCAGGAGCATTGCAGCCAGGCTACTGAGATGTTCTGCAGAGGCTGGGTAGCTGCATCTCCATCAGACACTGGTGTGAGACACAGAGTGAGATGTTGCTGCTGCCTCACAGCCCATATAGAGTAAAATTGAACAAGGGCAAAGGGACAGGACCAAGAAATGGCTCTGATAATGTTTTTACAGCCTTTGCATTTTTTTTCATGCCCAGGCTGTGGAGGAGGTACTTCCCTGCATGAAGAACAGAGGTGGCTCCAGTGCTGGGACTCCTCCTGCTGAATAAAGAGAAACACAATCTCACCCATCACTAATTCCGAGCAGGGGAGTGCTGTGTGGTGTTTTTACAAATACAGCAAACTCTCCTACGTGGCAACAAATTGTGGGAGAGGTATTGTATTGCTCCTCAGTGACTCTGGCGGTTGCTGGATAGATAAGTTGGTGCACTGTGGGGGAAAATGTTCCAGGGAAATGTTGCTTGTAAAGTGGGTGTTGATCTTATGACATGCTGCAGAAAACATGTGTCTGGTGTATCACATACATTTCTGTTTTCTCTTTTGATGTTGCCCTTCATGCTCATGGTTCAGCGGAATTATCCTCTGTGTGTGGGAAATATTGTGAAATAAGGTGTCATTAGGGTTCTCATCCGTGGGGAGACAACTGAGGAGGCTCAGATCAGTGGTCCCTGGGCTGGAAAATTTCATCCTTTCTAGTAAAGACCAAAGGTGAAAGGATTCATTCCAGCTGGGTGTGTGAGCAGGGCCAGGATGGGAAGATGCTGACAGGAGGTCCATGGACCAGTCTTACAGTCACAACCTAGGGGTTAAACGGGCTGAAATCAGCCTGCAGCCTCTGCCCAGGCAAGAGGAAAGGCTCTTGATGCTCCCGTTGGCTCTGTCCTATTTAACAACACCCAGCTGTGAAAATCCAGAATTACCAATCTGTAAAGAAATCCACATGGTGCCTGGTTTCCAGGGACCTTTTGCTCTGCTGCTTTAGTCAATGGGTTAGCCTCAGGGCTGGGTAGGAGCTGCTGGGGTCAAACCGGGGTGGTCTGTCCCGTTACCTGGGACTGTGGCTCAGGGCAGGAACAGCAGAAACGTGTGTTTCCCTCTGCAGAGTAGCAGCTGGACCTGGCTGCCCTTGATGAGTACTGAATGGGGACAAAGCACAGCAACAGAGCCGACACTGCCTCGTACTGCACTTCCATGGTACATCTGCTCTCCTGGGTGAGGAAAGGTCACTGCTCTTCATTCATACCTGGATTCTGAAGACAGCACACTTTCCTGACATTCCTCTTGATTCAGCTTTGACAACACAACAGAAAATGAGCAATAACAGGTTCTCAGGTCAGTTTGCTTGACACAGGTTTGGTGCACTGACCTTCAGGGGAACTTTGACCTGGCCGAGAGCAGCACGTTCCAAACCGGTTCTTTTCTGGGTGCTGCCCTACTCTGTCTTTACAAGCAGAGGGTCACCTTCTCCTCCCAGGATCAACAGGGAGTATGTCCTTTGCCAGGGGAGTGTCTCTGGATTTGCTCCAAACACAGCCAGGTGATGAACAAAGAGGGTCACTGTTGTGCATCAAAATTTACCCATCCCTGGGAAGCCTGTGAGAATTTTGTCCCTGGGATAGGATTTCAGGACACATCTTCATACAGGACTTCCCTGTCTTTCATGAAGGTGCTGTAGAACAGCCAGATAAAAATCTTTCTTTCCTCAAGAAAGTAAGAAGAGGGTTGTGGAAGGAAACCAAATTCCCCCCCCCCC
>NW_020799117.1:20157608-20185716 GCF_003259725.1 Athene cunicularia | reverse complement strand
TTCCCCCCCCCCCCCCACACACACACAAATTGAGCTGTCCAGTTTGAAGGATGAGCCAAGAGGAGAATGGATGAGATGACCCAGTGGCAGCAGAAAGCTATGTGTGGGGCTGCCATCACACCTCCATACATTAGGGACGCCTTTGGGATTGTCACTGCTGTGTGTATTAGAGCTGCATCTCCAGACAGCTGCATGTGATGGGGCATTTGGGTTTTATATGTGAGGAAAGGGGGAGTTAGAGCTCTGCCAGCAAAAGGTGTGTGGAGATGGCGTGCTTTGATTTCCCTGTGCTGTAAGGAGCTGAGCAGGGGAGGCTGGACTTTGTGCAGGCAGATGTGTTAAAAAGAAAGTGAATTCTGCGGTGTAAAGATAAAAATAATCAAGTGTATGGGGTGCATGTGTGTATGCATGCACGTGAATGCCTGGAGAGACCTTACAAGGTGAAAAATAACACTATGTGTCGTTAATTTGGGAATATGTTGGGCATTTGGGGTGAATGTGTGTCATGGATTAGTGTGTTTGGATCATGTGGGGAAAGGGTGTTGTGCCCCAGCACTGCGCACATGATTAAATGGTGAGAAGTGCACGATCAGGGATGAATGATGAGCTGATTTCCCCGAAGTCCTGGCTCTCTCCCACTGTTCTGTCATGGCAGCCTGCACAGTCTTTTATTGGTCCCGTTAAAGCCAGTTGTCTGTGCAGGGATTGATTTCAGAGGAGCACAAAGTTACTTCCTTTCCACAATGAAAGACCTCATATACATAAAAGAGTCTGTCTCCCCTGCACCCCTCTGGACAGGTGAATCTCTGTGTTTTGTGCCATTTCCTTACAGCTCTGGAAACCCTCACTGAGGTTACAGGGAGGGCAGAGATTGTACTTTGCCTGCGTGTAGATCCAAGGATAAAATGACAGATGTCTTTCATTAAACGCCTCCAGAACAGGCTGTTCAGGAGGCAGTATGTATTCAGACGCTGTCAATATTTCATAAAGCCATAACAGATGTTGTCATAGATCCTCCATCCAATACATATTGCACCATAATCACTGACACATTGTACCGGGGCACTACATCCACCTCCCTGCCTGTCCCCACATAAGACATGTACCCAGGTACATAGGGTGTAAATGAAGTGCTAACCTAGTGCCACAATAAATTTGAAGGAGTTTGAAGTTGTTTGTTACTTCAGGCACTTTCAGGGCCAACGATAATCAAACAAATCTGTTTTCAGAAGGTGTTTTTATGGAAGGGTTTCAAAGTGAGTTGGCTCAGTGTAAATCTCTGGGTTGAGGCCATTAGAAAGTATTTAAGGTGCAGCGAGGCAGTGGGCTGTTTCTCCAAGTCTGTGGGTGCTGGAAAGCAAAGGACTAAAATTAGAAGCATGGAAAATATGAATCGTGTCAGGAGTCTGCTGCCAGGTCAGCACAGGTAGGACACACCCAAGTATGCCTGGGCCCTTCTCTCCCTGGCCCCACCAGCATCCTACTGAGCTTTTTGAGCAACTGTGGTGCTTCCAGGGGAGCTGTGTGGGGAAAGGATTGGACCTGAAAGATTTATAATTGGGATTTTCAAAGGAGCCTAATGGATGAAATTTTGTAGCCGGTATTGCTCAGGAGGTCAGACCCTGGTTGTGATAATCCTTTCTGGCCTCAGAGCCCATCAGTCTAAGGGAGACTAGCTGTGACCCTCCACACTTACTCCTAAATTGGTCAAACTCCTCAAAAGCATTTGACATCCTAATTAATAAAGTGGAGACATCCAAAATCAACATGGTGCACATTAAATAACTGGGGGTTTGTAATTGTTTTCCAAATGAAGTCCTAGAAGGAGAGTACAGTCGATGAACTTTCGACGAGCGGAGGAAGCAAGCAGTCGATTCAATGTGAATGATAGAGCAAGCTTCAACTTTATTCTGTCTGCTTACATCCTTATATCCACTAAGTATTGCATATACATAGAACGCCTATACATATTTTTGTTCTATCTCTGCCTATCTTCGCTTCTTATTGTAATTAGGTTTCCTCCCTTTTGCGCCTGTGAAATGAGCTCTCAATGTCCTGGTCAGGGGGTGTGAAAGGCTGATCGGTGGTCTTGGAGAGGAAGTTTCTCCTCTTCCTCACTGCTGAACTTTCCACCCTGAAGTCTTGTGCAGCCTCCGTTGTGCCCTGGGTCCGGGTCAAACCGGCTGAGCCAGTTTGGGTAGGTTTTTGGAGTAATCTCTTGCTGACATACACATTCTTGCAGGTGGGGGAGAAGCTTCTGTTCCAGGCAGGAGATAGTAGCTAAGCAACTCAAGCAATATCTACCTTGTGCAGACGTAACAAATCGCCCTGTATTTCATCTCTAAACAGTTTTTCCATACAGCCATGTCCTTGTTCTTGAAGCCATTCTCCAACAGGAGAGTCTACATCAAACAGCTTTGTTTCTCATGGAGACCCTAAATGCCTGGTCTTGACCCTGTCCCATTTAATGTCCCCAGCAATAAGCCATGGAAAAAAAAAAAAAAAAAAAAAAAAAAAAAAAAAAAAGAGAAGAATCAGTTAAATCCTCATTGATAAATATTGAAAGTGTCACAAAGACTGGGGGTAAAAAACAGCTCTCACAGACCCCAGTTAATTATATAGATACTCAAGTTTGCTTGACAGCCCTGGGTCAAGTAAACATGGTATTTTGGTGTGGTCAAATGTCAGACCATTCATCTCACTTAACCAGGGACATCTACATGTTAGGGATGTGGGGTCCACGTCAAGTCCTAGGATGGGTGGAGGCACCTCCAGAGCGTGAGCTATTCATTGTACTGTAGATATCCCTTAGAGTGGGATGAATTGCCTCTGGACAACACCTATGTCTCTCTACTGACTAAGGGGAGGAAAATTAGATGAGTAGCTTACTTAAAACATGTAACTCCCAAATGGCTAAAGCTGGGGAATGAAGACCAGCTTTGGAGCCAGGGAATGCAGAGAATAATTGCAGGATCTGGTAACTGATGACTCAGGAAAGCCCTGGGGAGACAGGAGGTCACTGATGAGCAACTTGTGATCCTCCAACCAGTTTTGCATAGGAAGATTATGCTGGCCCTGTACTTGGCACAGGACACACTGTTCAAAAAGGGTGTGGAAATACTGGAGGAGATTCAAAGAAGAGCCAGAAAAGGTTTAATGAATAGGAAATCACAGCTTTCGGAGAGCAAATCAAGGAGTGTGTTCTGCTTAATTTAGCAAAGAGAGGGTAATAGCTGGCTGATGGCATCATTACTCCTGCAGGGAAATGTTCATCCTGGAGAGCTTCACAACATGGCAGGGAAAAGCTGAGCAAGCATCAGTGTCTGGACAGCTTTGCCAGGGCAGCCCAGCCCAGGAGCCTGGTGCTGGTTTTTAACAGCTAAGGAAATGATTTGGTTATATTGCTGGATTTCTCATCACTGGATGTTTTGGAAGCAATTAAGGCAAAAACATCCTTTTTCAGGGTTATGTGATGCATCCTACTGTGCTTCTCACAGGGGTTTGAACAGGGTCATGAACTGTAGAAAATGCCTACTTGACTGAAATTTTATCATCTCTTGAGGCCCATGGGGCCCTGAGGGGATGCAGACCACAAGGAATGTGTGCACGTGTGTGCAGGGGAAGGGATGATTTTTTATGATGTGTGAAAAATATTAGCCTAAAGACTCACAGCAGTCTTGCAATACGGATCAGAAGTGAGGTAAGACTCTTTCTCTCAGAATAAGATGCCCATGAAGACACTGGGTGCCAAAAGGGTTGGTGGCCCTGGGGGAGGCTGGATGTGCTGGAGAAGGGGAGGTATGGGCTGGAGCGTGGGTAGAACTGGCATCCCAGGCAGGGTGGGACTGAGGAGGACTCCTCTCCATGTCTCACTCCATTGCGCCCCTTGAAACAGTGCCCTAAGGCCAAGCATCACGTCTGTAAACAAAGGGGATTTTGGCTTTGATTCTCCATAAATCACTGGAACTATTTTCACTTTGGAGAGCAGTGTGAGGGCTGGAGTGTAATGAGCTGGTCCATGGGGTAGGCAGAGTACGTTTTAATTTGACTCTTGAGGGCCCTGTGAGGTTTGACATTGAGTTTCTCTGAAAGAAAACATTTGCTGATGTAAGGAAACCTGAAATAACTAGGAAAGATTGGGGGCTGCTGGTGCTTGAATAAATCCAAATGTCCCTGGTATTTGGTTAAACTTGGATCTGAATATTTGTGTATGTTTTTTACAATATTTACTTGCCCCAGGGAGCAATTTGTGGAGCTGAAATAATCCAGGAGCTTCTTTTTCCTTTCCCCACCCCACCCCCACTCCTACCCATCTGGTATTTCCCCCATCTAGGAAGTGAAAAGCCTTGAGCAGATTGGATCATGCATTATTTTTACCCTTGCAAATAGTTCCCAGACGCACAGAGCTCGAGCTGTGGAAAATGTGCAAGGCAAAACTTCATCAGGCACCAGCTCTTGAAATGCCAGCTGGAGAGCTGAGACTGCACCTTTCACCTCATGGATAAAGCCCTGATGGGGCACCAGCTGGGACCACGTCACCTCGAGGTGTCTTGACAGAAACATGACCTCACTTTTCCCAAGCATCACCTCTCTGGATGGCTTGAGTGGGAAGCACCTTGGTTCCTTTGACTTGGATTTCAGATTTCTGAGGACACCTGGCTTCCTGGCAACTTGGCTTCATCTACTTATTATATGTAACACATAACCTCCTTAAAAATACACATGGTGTGTTTAACTGCTTAATGTACAAGCCAAGTACAGCTATTGCGTTGACATATCATTTGCATGATAAACTAGTACATTTTAAGCCACAAATAGATGCTTCTGTGAGCTACCTGCCTACACTTTTACAGGCTACTAACAGTGTAGTGTCTTCACTCCCTGACTTAGAGAATGTAGCCCCACATCATGCCCGGGGAGAGAGAATGAATGATCCGTTACTCTAGGAGGAGAGCAGAGGCTCACAGCTTGTCTACTTCAGGGCGGCAGATTGTGTAGCTCTCCTGAAATATATTATTGGGTAGACATTCTCTTTGGACTAAAAATGACTTTTTTCTCTCAGAACTATTCTTGTTTGGGTAAGACTGGAAATTATGCTTTTTCTCTAGACAAAGGTGTTTCCCCTGCTGTGGGACCAAGCCCCAGAGGCTCTCTGCAGAGCCTTCAGCTGGTGGCCCTGACTCGGGCAGTCATTCGCATGTGCGAGCGCATTGCTGCACAGGACAGAGCCACCCTGTCCCTCCCAGGTCCCAGATCCACCCCTTGACTCCCCTCAACTCCTCCTGGCATCGCCCATCCACGTGTCTGTCTGCACCCTCTGCTCCCTTTTGGAGGTGGCAGACACTGCTCCGGTGTTTGTCAGCCACTAACAAGCACATCTCTCTCCTCTGTTCCCTGCTCCATAGGGCAGTGTCACCTTCCAGCTCTTGGTCACATCAGGCTTGTGGTCACACAGCACCCGTACAGCTTCGAGGCATTTGAAAACTGAAGGCTGACATCTTGAAGTCTAATTGGACACATTTCCAACAGGGGAAGTGTTTATTACATTAGACAAGATGTTGCAGCTCTGGGGTTGGGAATGGCACTCATTTGCCATAATAACGGTGTGAAGTCCTCTTCCTTTTATCTCTCTTTAATCACACAGAGACACTCCCAGTAATTTTAATCAAAGGCTCAAGCGTGGCTTCTCTGAAGACTAATGACTCAATAAGATGAGAAACTTTGAAGAGGGAGCAGTTGAGCTAGAAGGAGTGAAAAAAAGAGAGTTTATTTGAAACCTTTTTCCTTTCTTTACCTGTGTCATTATTTCACCTGATTTCAGATGGAAAACCTTTGTGTGTCTGGTGTGTGGGGACAAGCTGTGACTTGCTGCTTTTCCTGAACATGCTACATTTAGGAACATGGCTGAGAGAACGAGACATACATTCACAAGAAAGATACTCCCATTGGAATAAGATGATGTGGTCAAAATTGTTCTTTTCTGTAGAGAAAAATGCCAGAATGCCTGAATCTTTTCATTTGTTCGATTAGAATATTGGAAAGATAATGTCTTTGAATGGACTCTTCCACCTTCAAATGCCATTTCTAACAAGAAAAAAAAAAGGTCTTTTGGGCAGAAATTCTTGTGAAGCCCAAAAAACTTGTAAAAAAACTCAAAAAGGTTATAAAAGGAATCCATGTGAGGTTTGTAAATAGAAACTTTCTGGTGCTGATTCCTTCTGTTTTCCTGAAGTAGCTCATTGTCTATGTTGGAATGGACAATTAAATACATCTTGGACAATGGCACCCAGTGGGGTGCTGTGTTTGCTGTGCGAGGGCCTCATTAGCGCAGCACCCACTGGCCCAGGAATAGAGGGATTCCATTCAAATCCCAAACCATGCAAATGCTACTTTTAAAAATAATTTAAACTAACCTGATTACTGCTCTGAAAGTGGCTGTGCTTTTGCAGTGACGTCTCTCCTTAATTCAGGGTGTTTTAGCAGATTCCCCTCTCTGGGCCTCTTTGCACTCTGCAGTAAGAAGCTCTCCTGATTCCACATCTTGGTGCTCCCAGATTTTGCCTGTGGGTTCCCGCCTTCCTCTCCAGGAGTAGCTGCAGGTTAGAGGTGATTTACGGCTGCTGGCCAGTCAGACCCAGTGGGAGCTCCTGGGATGGAGACAGCTGCTTGATTTACCCGACTGATGAGTATGAGCCAGATGCACCCAGCGATGCCAGATGGTTGTGGGCAGATGGGTCCTATATAAACATTTCACGACTGGGGTATTATTATTGATGAAATTTCTGTTAATATCATTTATAAGTATTTTATTAATACAAATATAGCACTGTAATAAAGAACACAAAGCATACTTAGCATGTTTGATGGTCCAATAATGACAGCTATCAGTAATACTATCTGCTGTTACAACTAATGATGCAATGGCAACACATCTTGATTTTCAAAGGAGGGAGGGTTTGGAGAAAGGTTAATGTGATGAGCCAGAGCCCAGGGAAAGCTGTGGGAGTTGGAGAGGATGCCCAGCTTCAGAGAAAATTGTCACAGGAGACAGAAAACCAGGGACATTAATGAATTGTGCACCTTGGGAAGAGCAGTTTGGGGCTGTAGCTGTTTTCAGGCATCATGGCTCTGTACTGGCCATCTCTGAAACAGCCTTTGCAGCTTCCTGGGCTCTGAATTCAAGGTGGCCAGAGCATCTGGGCTAGAGCAATTTGAAGTGTATGGTTTGTGCCTTACTGCCACAGAAAAATCATTAATTGAGGGATCTTGGACCTGTTACTTACCTGTGCTCTCATTTCAACCCTGCTTCTGACCTGCTGTGTGATTTTCCATAAATCTGTGCCTCCATCTGTCTTGTCTGGTTTTATTGCAGTCTTTTTTGGGCCAGGACTTGGCTATGTGTCTCTCTGCAGCTCCTAGCACAGCAGGGTGCTGAGTCTAATCAGGACCTCTAGATCCCGTAACAATGCTGGGAATGAGATGACTGGAGATCCTGGTTGGAACTTGATGGTGCTCCAGCGGCAGGATTTGTCTAGCCTGACTTGAAATACTGAAATGTGTTCAAATCTGAGCTAGTTTCCACAGCCCATTGTTAGAACTGGCTGCAGTATGAGATAATTTGTAGCTTTTGGTTTTGTTTTGTTTTTTTTCTCCATAAGGATTATGGAGAGAGCATAAGGTATTTAAGAGATTAACTTTCCTGTGCCCAAGTGTCCTGGTTCAAGCTAGGATAGGGTTAAGTTTCCCCAGCAAAGAGAGAGGAGGAAGGGATCTCCAGCCAGGTTATTCATACCATGCTGATGTCAGGTCCGGGCACGGGAGCACGGGAACTTTTTCCTTTGTGGCTTTGGTGGAGGGGAGAACACAGTGGGCTTCTTCTGTAACCATTTGTAGTATTTCTCTGTATATCATTTGTCTTGCTTACTGTTATTGCTGTTTATTGTTGTTATCATTGCTACTGTTGTTGTTCAGATTGTTTATCACACTGTTGTAATTAAATTTCTTCTTATTTTAACGCAGGGTTTGTGCTCACTTCCAGCCTGACTCGCTGAGGATGGGGGAGGGGCAACGGCAACGTGGTCTCTGGTCCTGGCAGGGCCCAAACCAACACAGCCTTTTTGGCACACCAACATGAGGCACAAGAGGGTTGAAATAAGAATCGAAAAGGGGCAGACCCTGACTAGAGTGTGATAGAGCAATCTGTTGGGTGTAATTTTTCTGTTTGTATTTGTACTGTGTAATAATGTTTGCAATGCTGTCCCACTTGCTTGCGTGGTGGGGCTGGATTATTCCTTATATCCACTGTGTGTTCCCAGTGCTGGTGTTTGTTGTTGGTGGAAAATGTATAAAGGGGATTGTTTTGTTATACGGGCTACTGACTGCTTATGCTGCCTTTGTATCACTGTGTGTGGGGGCAGGCCGGTACCTGTTTGCTGGCTGGGCTTTTGTTGGGGGTCTCACCCCCTATATGGGTGAGCCAGGGGAAGAGATCCTCTCGGGTTTTGGGAGTTTCAGTTATCCTTGGAGCCTGCAGGCCAGTGTGATTGCGGCACAATGCTTTCTGAATGTCTGCCTGATTTTGGTTTTGGCCATGCGGCACTTCTCTAACAATATCAGTGGTCGGAAACCTGCCCTGAGGTCAGACAATAGTGAGTGGCAAGGTGTGTGGGAAAAGATGGGCAAAGGCCTGAGTCAGTGGGCACCCCAATGCTTTGGAATTTCACTCCCGAACAAATGCAGAGCCCTGAAAAGCTGATGGAGTGCTTAGAAAGGGTGTGCTACCAAGCTGGCAAAACCCAGGAGACACAACTCGCTGCAATGTGTTGGGGACTTGCCCATGCCTACCGTGTCCTCTTTAATACCACCCACTGCCCTCAAGGGGGAGAAAAGGCTACAGAACCTGAGAGTGAAGTTACTGGTACAGTATCTGGGCTGGGGGAACAAGCAGAACCAGTTTCAGTCGCCTCCACCAGCACAGCGACTGAGCCACAGAGCCAGCCAGTGCCGGTGTCAGTCGCCCCAATACAGAAAACAAAATATACCAGAAAGTCAGCTCACAAAGTGGGGGATGGGGATGAGCCAGGCCCACCACGGGAACAGGAGGAATGGCCAGAGGTGATTGTCCGATCTCTATCCTCGACTGAGCTGCGAGATATGCAGAGAGATTTCGGCCGCCTGGGAGGTGAGCAGATTTGCATCTGGCTGCTCCAATGCTGGGACAATGGAGCCAGTGCTTTTGAAATGGAGGGGAGAGAGGCCAAGCAGCTGGGATCTTTGGCCAAGGATGCTGGCATTGATAGGGAAATAGGGAAAGAGACTTAAACCCTCAGCCTTTGGAGGTGACTCCTGCTCGGTGTAAGGGACAGGCACCCCTAGAAGGATGATATCCTATGTCAGCTAGGCAAATGGACCAGCATTGAGAAAGGCATCCAGAATCTCAGGGAACTGGCTATGTTTGAGATGATCTATGGTGACCTGAATAATGAACAGTCACCCATGGACCTAGATCAGGCCCCTTGCACACACCTGATGTGGCGAAACTTCCTGAAGAGCGCACCAGAAGCGCACTCGAAAGCATTGGCAATAGTGTCCTGGTGGACAGACACCCACACTCTAACAGTGAATGGAGTGGTTGGCAAGCTCCAGAAATATGAGGGAAATCTCCCTTCATCCCAACATTCCTGGGTCTAAGCTGTGGAGGAACTGTCTCAGAGGGTCCAAAAAATGGAAGAGGACATGTCCTACGTTCAACCTGCACTGGCTGATGTCTCAACCATTAGAAGTAAACATTTCCCCACCCAAGAGAAAGGCAGCAGAAGGCACACACCACGAGGCACCTGGTGGTTTTTCCTCTGTGACCGTGGAGAAAACATGAGGAGGTGGGATGGACAGCCCACTGCTGCCCTGGCTGCATGAGTAGAGCAGCTGAAAGGGAAGACCATCACAAAAGGGGAGTCCTCTAAGAAGAGCGCAGCTCCAGTGTCCAGTCAGAAATTCCCCAGGCAGAATAGAATGGTGAATGTTATGTCTGATCCTCTTGAGGGGACCAGTAAATCACTCTTGCAAGAAGTGAGTGATGATGAGCAGGATTTGAGGGGCCCTGCCTCCAGCCAGGTGGAGGAAAGGGATAATTGGATTTACTAGACAGTGTGGATCCGATGGCCTGGCACGTCAGACCCACAAGAGTATAAGGCTTTGGTGGACACTGGCGCACAGTGCACCCTGATGCCATCGAGCTACAGTGGGGTTGAATCCATCTGCATCTCCGGAGTGACAGGGGGATCCCAACAGCTGACTCTACTGGAAGCTGAAGTGAGCCTGACTGGGAAGGACTGGCATAAACACCCCATTGTGACTGGCCCAGATGCCCCGTGCATCCTGGGCATAGACTATCTCAGGAGAGGGTACTTCAGAGACCCAAAAGGGTACCAGTGGGCTTTTGGTGTAGCTGCCCTGGAGGAGGTTGAACAGTTGTCCACCTTACCTGGCCTCTCAGAGGATCCCTCAGTGGTGGGGCGGCTTAAGGTTGAGGAGCAGCGAGTGCCGATTGCTACAATGACGGTGCAGAGGCAGCAGTAACTCACCAACTGAGATTCCCTGGTCCCCATCCATCAGCTGATCCATCAACTAGAAAGCTAGAAGGTGATCAGCAAAACTCATTCACCCTTCAACAGCCCTATATGGCCAGGGAGAAAGCCTAATGGCGAATGGAGGCTAACTGTGGACTACCGTGGCCTGAATGAAGTTACGCCAGCAATGAGTGCTGCAGTGCCAGACATGCTAGAGCTCCAGTATGAACTGGAGTCGAAGGCAGCCAAGTGGTACGCCATGATTGACATTGCTAACGCGTTCTTCTCCATTCTGATAGTGCCAGAGTGCAGGCCACAGTTTGCGTTCACTTGGAGAGGCATCCAGTACACCTGGAATCGATTGCCCCAGGTGGAACCACAGCTCCACCATTTGCTATGGACTGGTCAATACTGCACTGGAGAAAGGTGGGGCTCCAGAACACCTGCAGTATATTGATAACATCATTGTATGGGGGAACACAGCTGAGGAAGTCTTTGAGAAAGGGAAGAAGATAATTGAAATCCTCCTGAAGGCCAACTTTGCCATTAAGCAAAAGAAAGTCAAGGGGACTGCAAGGGAAATTCAATTCCTATGAGTAAAATGGCAAGATGGTCATTGCCACATCCCAGTGGAGGTGATAAAGAAGATAACAGCCATGGCCCCACCAACCTCCAAAAAGGAGACTCAGTCTTTCCTGGGTGCTGTGGGGTTCTGGAGGATGCACATCCTGAACTACAGCCTGATTGTGAGCCCTCTCTACCATGCAACCATAAGAAGAACGAGTTTGAATGGGGCCCTGAGGAACAACAATCCTTTGAACAAATTAAGCGGAAGATTGCCCAAGCAGTAGCCCTCGGGCCAGTCTGGGAAGGGCAGGAGGTTAAGAACATGCTCTACACCACAGCCGGGGAGAATGGCCCTACCTGGAGCCTCTGGCAGAGAGCACCTGGGGAAACCCGAGGCCGACCTCTAGGCTTTTGGAGCGGGGGATTCAAAGGCTCTGAAGCTAATTACACACCAACTGAGGAGGAGATACTAGCAGCATATAAGGGAGTTTGGGCTGCCTCAGAAGTGGTCGGCACTGAAACACAGCTCCTCCTGGCACCCTGACTGCCGGTGCTGGGGTGGATGTTCAAAGGAAAGGCCTCCTCCACGCATCATGCAACCGATGCCACGTGGAGTAAATGGGTTGCATTGATAACACAACGGGCTCGAATAGGGAACCCCAGCCGCCCAGGTATACTAGAGGTGATTGCGAACTGGCCAGAGAGCAAAGATTCCAGGATGTCACCAGAACAGGAGGTGACACATGCTAAGGAGGCCCCACCATATAACGAGCTGCCGGATGAGGAGAAGATATATGCCCTGTTCACTGATGGGTCTTGTTGTATTGTGGGAAAACATTGACGACGGAAGGCTGCTGTGTGGAGTCCCACACGACAGGTCACTGAAGCTGCTGAAGGACAGGTGAATCGAGCCAGTTCTCAGAGGTGAAAGCCGTCCAGCTTGCTTTGGATATTGCTGAATGGGAAAAGTGGCCGAGGCTCTACCTCTACACTGACTCAAGGCCAGTGGCGAATACCCTGTGGAAATGGTTGCAGCAATGGAAACAGAACAACTGGCAACGTAAGGGTAAAACCGTCTGGGCTGCTGAAGTATGGCAGGACATTGCAGCCCGTTTGGAAAACCTCGTTGTGAAGGTGCGCCATGTGGATGCCCATGTACCCAAGAGTCGGGCCACTGATGAGAATCGTCACAACCACCAGCAGACCAAGCTGCTAAGATTAGAGTGGCTCAGGTGGATTTGGACTGGCAGTGCAAAGGTGAACTGTTCATAGCTCGGTGGGCCCATGAGACCTAGGGCCAACAAGGTAGAGATGCAACATACAGGTGGGCTCGAGATCAAGGGGTGGACCTCACTATTGACACCATTGCAGAGATCATCCCCGGATGTGAGACGTGTGCTGCAATCAAACATGCCAAGCGGGTGAAGCTCCAGCGAAGTGGAGAGTGATGGCTGAAATATAGATATGGAGAGGCCTGGCAGATCGACTACATCACACTGCCACAGACCCGTCCAGGAAGCGCCACGTGCTCACAATGATGGAAGTAACCACTGGATGGCTGGAAGCTTACCCAGCACCCCATGCCACTGCCCAGAACACGTCCTGGGCCTTGAAATCCAAGTCCTGTGGCAACGCAGCACCCCAGAGAGAATTGAGTCAGACAACATGACCCACTTCCGAAACAACCTCATAAATGCCTGGGCAGAAGAACACGGCATTGAGAGGGTCTACCATATCCCCTACCACACACCAGCCTCTGGGAAAATCAAGGGCTACAATGGACTGTTAAAAACCACATGAAAGCATTGGGAGGTGGAACCTTCAAAGACTGGGACATACATCTAGCAAAGGCTACCTGGCTAGTCAACACAAGAGGATCTGCCAGTCAAGCTGGCCCGGCTCAGTCAAAACCTCCATGTGCTGTAGATGGGGATAAAGTCCCTGTGGTGTGCATGAGGAATATATTGGGAAAAATGGTCTGGTTTAGTCCTGCACCAGGCAAAGGTAAAGGCAAACCCATGTGTACATGGTGGGTGATGCAGGACAATGGAGAGGTCCGATGTGTACCACAGGGGGACTTGATACTGGGTGAGAACATAGCGTAAATTATGCTGTGCCTTTGTAAATTATTGTTTTGTTATTGTTAACTGCTAAATGGCAGCTGGACATGACGCAGATGTCATAGAATAAAGAGGTGATTATGTCCTGGTTCAACTAGGATAGGGTTAAGTTTCCCCATCAGAGAGACAGGGAAGGGATCTCTAGCCGGGTTATTCATACCATGCTGACGTCAGGTCCAGGGGCAGGAAACTTTGATTTTACTTTCTCTTTGGCTTTTTGGTGGCAGGGAGCTGATCTGTGACCATTTTGCGGTATTTCTCTGTATATCATTTGTCTTATGCACTGTTATTGCTGTTTATTGTTGTTATCTTTGCCACTGTTGTTCAGATTGTTTTATCACACTGTTGTATTAAATTTCTTCTTATTTTAATCCAGATTTGTGCCTAACTTCCAGCCCAACCGGCTGAGGGTGGGGGAGGGGCAACAGCAACGTGCTTTCCAGTCCCAGCAGGGCTTAAACCAACACAGGAGCTAATGCCTATCAACTCTGCTTTCCCTTCAAAGAACTGTTACCAAAAGCTGTTGTATCTTTGTCACTTGCCAAATGCCTCCAATGAATCTCTGCCTTTGTTGGCTTGGGCTTTTACGTGTTGTTTTTAATTAGGGTGTGTTCTTTTCTGGCCAGGGGCTGGTAGGCAGCTCTCTGGTGACCAAATCCAGGAGAAAACAAGAGGGTTTACTGTAGGACCTTTTGTACTGGAAGGAACAATCCTTTAGCCCAGGTGTCTTTGGACGTGTCTTTTGGGAGGGGGATACCAGGCCTCTAAATATAGCAGTCTGTCAGTTTATTCTTTGTTTTGTTTCTGTTTTGCTTCTGGTCCTTAATGTGGAATGGCACATTGGGCTCTGTGATGCACAGAGGTTCAGGGCAGGGGTACCTGTTCCTCCAGGACAGGATCTGCTGATTCATCTCAGTATTTTAAGCAGGTGTCATATGCAAGATGGAGCCCATTGAATTCTCCTTCTAGCAAAAGCTGGTAGCCAAGATGGATAGGCAGTTCATTAATTTACTTAATCACTGAAGGAAATTTGATTTGTATATTAAGAATTGCTTTCTTAGCCAGTGTTTTGGAGCTTAAGGGTTAAAATACCTCTGACACCTTGGCTCAATCTATGGGGATTTAAAAGTGCTCTAGATTAAGCAGGCAAATGAGTTAAACTGCATTTAGCTGATGACCTGGCTGTGAATAATCCAGGCAACCCTGTGCTGAAGATATCTGGGGCTCATCCGCTGTTCGTAGTGGAGGTTTTGGACCCTTTCTCAGAGATGTCACAGTCTGTAAGTTATGGCTTTACTGACCAGAAGGTAGGAGGCACTTTGGGAGTGGCCCCCTTTGATAGAGACTGGAGGCCTCTGCTTTTGTGTCGTGGACATCAGGCAGTGGCTTCCACAGTGGTCTCGTCTCTCAGCTCAGCTCTGCTTTCTATCATTAGGATACAGCTCTGATTTGCTAGGGCTGAGTGAATTGGGACATCCCCTACTGCCGATCTGCAGGAGACATTCCCCTCTAGCAAGGTACGGGACAAACTGACAAATACAGAAGGTGAAACCTCACGCTAATTACTCTATGGGAATGCAGCAGGCAGAGCTTTTTGTCCAGATTGCACCTGTGCTGGTGTTAGCTTCAGGAACCCAGTGCTTCCAGCACAGCATCTTCCTCCTCATTCTCAACTGCCCTGGGCAGATCTCTATTTCAGGTCTGGCCCTGCTGTTTCATGAGCTGTGCCCTCTAGGCATGGTTATCAAGTTTTAGGACAGACTTTGGGTGTTGCACTGCATTATTGCAGTGGTTGTGTCAGTCAGATGTGGACAAGTCCTAAGTGAAGATGTGTGGTGACAGGTGTCCATTATTTGGCTCTGACTCCAGGAAGAATGAACTCCTTCAGCCTTCTCAGTCTGGGTGGAGATGAGTGGTGGAAAGCAGCTACAGACTGTCAAGGCATCAGTGAAAGGAGGATGCTTTGGTCTACTCCCCCCATTAAAATAGTCTGACAAGCAGCAGCTCTGTTTTTCCCTGATTTTTGCAGTGACTGCTTGTTGTGTCTGATTTGCTGCACTGTTTTAAGCAGTCTCCCTGTGAGCAAGAAACTTGTGAATGGCTGAGCTGAGATTTCCAAGTTCCTGATCAGAAGAAAGGTGTCCCACCCAAATTGGAGTTGGGTTCCTGATTGCATCTTGATAGAAAAGATTGTTCGTCCAGTGGGAAAAAAAAAAACCAAAACAGTGTTTGGTGTGGCAAACTGAGTGTTTGGCATAGCTTAGCTGAGGAATCTTGTCTCTCAGCACAAGTTGCAGCTCTGCTTTTCTGAGCCCGTGAGCTGGGCTTACTTACAGCTGCCCTGATTCTCAGCAATGCTACCTGCTTTCTGACTGTTACTGCCCCGTGGGCCTTGGGCTTCAGGACCCCTTTTCCTCCTTTCCATCAGCCCATTTATCACATGCTCTACTCTCAGGTTGTTTGGGACTCTGCCTCTCTGCAGTGTTTTCTGGTTGAAACACTTTGGTTTGCACAACCCCCTGTCTGTCTGGATGTCCATCTCTGACTTGCTCTGCCTTCCCTCAGCTGACAGACCAGGAAGTGGAACAGGCATCGGTGCTTCCCAGGTAATCCCGTCCTCCCACTGAAGGGAGCCCCAGGGGCATTGGGGGATTAGACCTTACTATTCCTACGGCATACGGACCCTGAGTGAGACTGGGACGTGCCCTTTCTGTGTTACTGCTCCAACAACCACCTTTAGTTTTTCCAGGAAAGGGAAGCATAAAGAGATGTAGCACCAAAAAATGAAACTTCCTCCCGACTTTTGATGAGAGGCAGTTCAGCCAGAATCACTGACATGCTGACCTCTCTGCTTCTGGCTGGCACAAGTCTGGCATCCTGTGTCTCTAAGGGCTTCTTACTGAAAAGGCCCCGGGGCAGACATCACTTCAGAGTACCTTATCTGCTTGGAGCAGACAGGAGTCTACACCCATTTGCTGCAATCACCCGTATTTAAAGGAAAGTGTTTTGTGTTCACCTTGCAGTAGCAGCAGGGCTGAATGAAGTACCCTTTCCAAGATCACTGTAGCTGTGGGGCTTTGGGGTGTGTTAGCCATGCTCACTGCCCGTGGGCAGTGTTGCCCCAGGGATGACCCTGACACCACCATCACCTGCCTTCCCACCCCAAGGAGCACGGAGCTGCCAGTCTGGGTGGTGGTGAAGCTTTGTTGAACCCATGTGCTGGGTGCAACCAGCTTTTTCAGAGCAAGGTGCAAAGGCTTGTGGTGGGAGATGTTGGATAATGCAGCCCATACTGTGTATCATGCTGCTAGTTAAAGAGCTAGCAGTTCCTTAAAACAGTGGTACTTAACTATTCTTTTACCATCAGAGCCCTAGTGGTTCTTCCACCTTAACGCTCAGCTTGTTTGACATGCGGTAACCGGGGACTTCTTTGTGCTGGTGGACTGCAAGAGACCAGGCAGAAGTGGTAGGTATCTTACTAGATGTGCAAGGCCAAAGATAAAGGCTGCTAAAAAAAGCTGCTTTTATTCCCGTGGGGTTGTTGATCCGTTGCACATCTTCTGGCAGTCATATGCACAAGGCAGATGACCTCGGTGCCTTTCTGCTGTCCGCTACCCTTGGTCTGCAGTGGGAAGCAGCTGGCATTTTGTTCTCAGACAATAGTTCAGCAGATGGCTGCTTACAAACAAAACTTACCCAAACCAGGAGACTCTCTTCTTTTCCAGGAGCCTAGGACTTTGAAGGCACGTGCTGTGGTTCACTTTCAGAACAAAGGCTGAAGGGTCACAACACACAGTATCTCTTGGAGCCTGTGCTGTAGGTGAGGACAAACGTCTGGTGACTTTAAGGGCAGGTAAAGGCTTATTGTGATCCAGGGAGATGGGGAAGCTCCGTCCTGGGAGATATTTCACACTGCTGGATGCATCCCTGCACAATGTTTTAACTGTGAAATTGTCCATTTTGTGCAGCAGGGTTGGACCAGAGACATCCAAAATGTCTTCCTCCTAAATTTTTCCATGTTTCTGTGCCTGATCCTGTTGATGACCCATGCAGTCTGATTTATGAGGAAGAAGAGAAAAAAGCATTGTAAAACATGTAAAATATGGCAATATTGCTGTCTGCTGCAAGATCTGCCAGGGAGCAGATGCTAGCTGGCTTTCCTCTTCTAGATGAATTTATTTGCCTGGAAAGACAGCTGCTGTTACTGTGATGTTGTAAGATGAAGCTGTACATAGACCTGGGGCAAGTGGGAGTTTAGATGGGGGAATTTGGAAAGGCAGGGAGACCATGCTGGCAGCAGCCCCTGCCCTGCCTGGGTCCAAGCAGGGCTCTGGGAGCGATGTGCTGGGGAGGAGCTACTTGTACTGCTTCTTTCCTCAATAGCAGCTGTTTTAAGCTTACCTGGATTATGACCTGATAATGGGAGAGGTGTTCTTGTTGCACATATGTCCCCAGGAGGGGTTGCACTTGATATCTGACCTTTGTTTTCATTTCATACCAGGTGTTTCTATGCCTTGAAATTTTTCTGTGGGCTCAAGGGAGGGTTAAGTGAAGGAGGGAGAGCATAGGTGGGTTGCCAGGGGGACAGGATGTGTGCAAGGGTTACAGAGTCACAGAATCATCTTGGTTGGAAAAGCCCTTGAAGCTCCTCCAGTCCAATCATGAACTCACCCTGAGTGTTCCCAACTCCACCAGATCCCTCAGCACTGGTGCAACCTCCAGGGATGGGGAGTCTCCCCTTGCCCTGGGCAGCCCATTCTAACGCCAACAACCCCTTCTGCAAAGAAATCCTTCCTCAGAGCCAGCCTGACCCTGCCCCGGGCAGCTTGAGGCCATTCCTTCTTGTCCTGGCACTGGTTCCTTGGCTCAAGAGACTCATCCCCCCTCTCTGCACAGTCATTTCAGGGAGTTGGAGAGGGCCATGTGGTCTCCCCTCAGCCTCCTCTTTCCCAGACTAAACCCCACAGTTCCCTCAGCTGCTCCCCATCAGACCTGTGCTCCAGAACCTGCAACAGCTCTGTTGCCCTTCTCTGGAAATGCTCGAGTCATTCAGTGGCCTTTTTGGAGAGGGGCACAAAACTGAACACAGTCATCGAGGGGTGGCCTCACCAGTGCTGAGCACAGGGGTCAGATCCCTTCCCTGTAACTGCTGGCGATGCTATTACTGACAAAAGTCAGGATGCCATTGGCCTTCTTGGCCACCTGGGCACACTGTTGGCTCACAGCAATTGTATCTGTTGCATTGTTGTATTAAGCCTATGAACCAACAGCACTTCCCAGGCACAGAGAAGCTGCTAGCCGAGAATTCTCTGCCTGGATTTCCCGCTGCCCGGAAAGCTATCCAGGGCAAGAGTAATTCTCGTGCTCTGTGCTTGCTTTGACTCAAAATCAGCCTTGGTGTACTTTTCAGCGAGAAAACGTGATTTTGGCCAAAAGAGTTTACATTTGCCCTTCCCAGCCACAGGGAAGCTGCTAGCCGGGAATTCTCTGCCTGCATTTCCCCACTGCACGGAAAGCTATCCAGGGCAAAAGCGATTCTCGTGCTCTGTGCTTGCTTTGGCTCAAAATCACCCTTGGTGTACTTTTTGGCAAGAAAACCCCATTTCGACCAAAAAACGTGTACGTTTGCACTTCCCAGGCACAGAGAAGCTGCTAGCCGTGACCTGCAGAAACAAGAGTTTAGAACCGTGGAGTTGTAAAGTAGGTATGTTTATTCAGCGCTGGGTGCATGGGGTATCGCTTCCCACAAACATGTGCGCCCTCTGTAGCTCTTGCCTTACTTATATGTTACAAAGTATTGCATATTTACAAAATGCCTATACATATACATAATCTATTCCAGCCTCTCCTCGTTTCTTATTGTAATTAGGTCTCCTCCTCTCTTTGTCTGCGTGGTGAGCTTCTATGGTCCTGGGCAGTGGTCACAGATTCATGGGCAGTGGTCGTAAAGATGAAGTATCTCTCTTCCTCACCGTTGAACTTTTTACCCTGCTGCTTTGTGCAGTCTCCGTTGCTCCCTGGCACCTGGCCGAGCCGCCGAGCCAGTTTGTGCTGGAATTTGGGGTAATTTGTTGCTCACACATACATGTCTAAGTGTGGAGGGGAAACTTCTGTTCCTACCAGAAGATAGTAGCTTGGCAACCAGAAGATAGTAGCTTGGTGACCACAGTCAGCAGCTGGTATGTCTACGCACAAAGCCTCCAGCCTTGCACAGGCCTAAAGTTTGATCTTGCTACATCCCCTAGATTTCTCATATAAATCCCCTTTACTTTTTACTTAGTAAATTCTTTTACTACTCAAACTATCTTACAATCTACTTTTATAGCCTTAGTATGCTAGTGTTAGTCCCTTAAAATTATGTTTACGTGTTAGTAAGTCTACTTTAGTCGCTTCAAACTCGGATTATGTTATAAAGAATCATACATAACTTGCAAACATTTTGTAAGTTTCCAATTCCATATATACATAGCTACACTAAGGGCCATGATCCTTCATCATCATGGCATGATTTTTCTGGGCGTGACTCCAAGGCCAGTCTTTAGGTTCCTAGGCACAGGCAAGAAGGATAATACTAAAACATATCAACAGTTTGAACTCATGGTTGATCATTTTGAGGTCTAAATCTAATGGCTTTTGTTCTTTATAAAAGTTTTTGTTTGAGTCTGAGTTTTAATGGTCCAGTTTCTGTCACCTCCCACCGTCGTTTAGGAGCCTTTTTCACCCTGGTATGATGTATTCATGATGTGTGTTCCTTAATTTTCACTGCAGTAAATGTCATAAGCAGCACCTGAATGGCCCCTCCCATTGTGGTTCTAACAGGTTTTTTTTTTGCAAGAAACTTAACATACACATAGTCTCCAGGCTGTATATCATGTACAGGTCGATCTAACCCTTTATTCTGAGTTCTAAATACATGTTTCCTAATTTTGTTGTTTACTTAGTGCTATCATGTATGAACTCATACTTCCCTTCGCAACTTGACATTCCCTTCTGTATGGCATAAGGTCTGCTATATAACATCTTAAAAGGACTTAACCTTTCCCTTGGCCCTTGGTTTGACTCGTATGCACAAAAATGCCAGAGTGCAACTGGGGCCAGGCCAGGTTTGACTCCTGCCTGAGTTTCACTATTTGTTGCTTAATCAAATGATTTATTTTCTTACCTGGCCACTAGATTGGGGACGATATGGGGTGTGAAGTTGCCAGTCTATGCCTAGATAGTGACTGATTTGCTGAACTATCTTTGAAATAAAGTGTGGTCCTCTATCTGAGGATATAGTTGCTGGAACCCCAAAGCATGGAATTATTACTTGTATTAATATTGTTGTCACTTCCTGGGCCTTGACCATTCTAGTAGGGATGCTTCTAGCCAACCTGAAAAGGTATCCGTTAATACTAATAAATATTGATACACCCCTTTTCTTGGAAGTTCTGAAAAATAAATTTGACATTGTTGCCCAGGTCCATTTCCTTTTCCAATCTGGCTTACTTCTAGAGTGGGGGTATTTTTAGGATTAGTCTGGAGGGAAAGGTCAAACTGTTGAGTCACTTGTTTTATTATGGTATATAAATTTCTGGCTCTAATATTCCTAACTAAATATTGGTATAGGTCCTCTGCTCCACAGTGTCCTTTCTTGTGTTCTTCACTTACCAGGTGCCTGGTTAAATAAGAGGGAATTACTATCTTTCCTTGGGGAGAGACGGCCCAGCCTTCTATATTATATTATCCCTCCAGATCTATAATAAGCTTTTGATCCTATTTAGTATAAGTATGCTTACCTTCTAAGATAGTCTGTCCATCACGGACTAAAGCACCCTCCATTTTTACCTCTCTTTTGGCCTCTTGTTTTGCCTCTCTATCCACCAGTTCATTTTCCCTTTCCAAGTCCTAGTTCACCTTTTGGTGTGCCTTAATATGCATGATTGCCACTTTTCTTGGAAGTTGGACAGCTTCCAGTAGCCTCAGAATTTCCTTCCCATGTTTGATGTGTTTCCCTTGTGAGTTCAACAGTCCTCTTTCCTTCTAGATCACTCCATGACCGTGGACTACTCCAAAGGCATACTTTGAGTCCATATAAATGTTCACAGTCTTGCCTTGGGCTCATTCTAAAGCACGGGTCAGAGCGATTATCTCTGCCTTTTGTGCAGAGGTATTCACAGGCAGTGGTCCTGATTCCAGTATCTCTTGGGTGGTTGTGACAGCACACCCAGCATACCTTTTGCCGCTCAGGACATAGCTACTTCTATCTGTAAACCAGTCTTGGTATCTTCCATAGGGTTGTCCTTCAAATCTGTGCAGCTTGAGTATGTTGCCTCGATGGTCTCCAGGCAATCATGTTGCACTGGTTCTCCTGTTTCACTAAGGAAAGAAGCTGGGTTGATAATGTTAGTTACTACAATCTCTATGTCATCTTGTTCTACTAATTCTGCCTGGTATTTTAGAAATCTTTGGGGCGAGAGCTAGTATCTCCATTTAATTTCCAATACTGCAGACACCATGTGAGATACTAATACAGTTATTTTCTGGCCTAGAGTGAATTTTCGTGCCTCCTGTACATTTAAGATCACTGCTGCAACCACTCATAGACATCTGGGCCAACCTTTAGTGGTTGTATCTAGTTGCTTAGAGAAACAGGCGACTGCCCGATGATATGGGCTAGATCTTGCGCCAATATTCCCAGTGCAATTCCCTGTTTTTCGTGTGAAAAGAGAAAGAATGGTTTATTACATCTGGGAGTCCCAAGGCCGGAGCTGACATCAGGGCCTTCTTTAACAGTTTAAAGGCTCGTATGGCTTCCTTATTCCATTGGAGATTATTCTGTTCAGTGGCGGTTAATACATATACAGGTCTAACAAGCAATCCATAATTATGAATCCATAGGCGGCACCAACCAGTCATCTCCAGGAACGTTCACAATTCCTTCACTGTTTGTGGCCTCGGAGTCTGGCAAATTGCTTCCTTCTGAGCTTGTCCTAAAGTTCTCTTTCTAGCACTGATTTCATAGCCCAGATAAATCACTTTACGCTGCATCACTTGGGCCTTTTTCTTAGATACTCCGTAACCCTGAAGTCCCAGAAAATTTAAAAGGTTTACCGTCTAAGTCATGCAGGCCTCTTTTGTCTTGGTGGCAATTAGGATATTGTCTACATATTGCACAGCTTTCCCTCTTCAGGTGGGGTTGGGACTTCCTACGACTCGAGGTCTTTTGCTAGTTGATTACTAAATATAGTGAGGCTGTTTTTAAATCCCTGTGGCAGCACTGTCCAGGTTAACTGGGTTTTACATCCTCTCTTAGGATTTTCCCATTCAAATGCAAATATTTTCTGGCTGGCTTCAAGGAGAGAAAGGGAAAAAGCATCCTTGACGTCTAAAACAGTAAACCAGATTAGTTCAGGAGTTAATTTTGTTAACAAAGTCGTTTGCCACCACTGGGTAGAGATCTGTTATCTTATTATTGCCTGCCAGTCCTGAACCACTCTATATGACCTGTCAGGTTTGTGGACAGGTAATATGGGAGTATTAAAATTAGATTTGCATTCCTTTAGTAATCTATTTGCAAAAACTTTTCTATAACTTGCTGGAGCCTTTCCCAATCTTCTTTTTTAAAGGTTATTGCTTAATTCTTAGTGGTTGTTGTCCTTTCTTAAGTTACCTCTACGGGTGAGGCATTTTTTGCCCTTCCAGGTGTGTCAGTGGCCCACACTCCGGGATACATTTGATTGATAATTTCCTCACTGATTTCTCCTCCTGTGGGGATACTAGTTAGGGACAAACTCATGATTTGTATAAGTTCTTGGTTATTTACCTCTAGAGTAATCTCTCCATTGTTAAAGATAATGGTTGCTCACAATTGTTCTAGTAAGTGTCTTCCTAGGAGAGCTTTTGTGGAGTAAGACATATACAGAAATCTGTGTATGTCCAAATGCTTTCCCATTTTATATTTCAAAGTTTGCAAAAATACACCTTTTCACTTTGGCTAGTAGCTCCCACCACCATAATATAGTGTTCCTCTAAGGGTATTAGTTCCATGTTTAAAACCGAATATGTGCTCCAGTGTCCACTAAAAATTCTACTTCTTTTTCTTCTTTCCCTAGCTTTATTTTAACCAGTGGATCTGCTAGGGTAGATTCCCCAGGTCCCTGTCATGTTCTTCTAAATTGGCTAGCATCTGCTGCTTTCAGCGGCTTCCTCCTTTCCTTTTGTTTTTCCATCTCCCTGGACACCTGTTTTTTCTAATGTCCAAATCCCTACATATGGCACTTTGATTTCTTTTAAGTGGGGCAGTTCCAATCTTTTCTGCTTTCCTTCTTTGATCACCGCAATAATTTTCTTATGCCCCTTTTGTAATCCTCTTTCCTATTCCAGAATACCTCCAATAATGCCTCTAAATTTTTTCCCTCAGGAGAGCGCAATTTCTGAAGTTTTCTCCTAATGTCTCCTGTGCCTGCCCTAGAAAAAGCGAAACTAATTGTTGTACTCCTACTTCTGAGCTCGGGTCTAAAGAAGTATTGCGGCAAGTTGTGTCTCTCCGCCTGTCCAGGACTCTGATGGGGACTCAGATGGACCTTGTTTGATTTCATATAGTATTGACCAATTTATGGTCTTTGGGATAGCCCTCTCCATTCCCTTCACAGCACACTCTTGCAGTCTTTCCATATGTGCACACCTGTTGGCATCCCATTTTGGGTGTTCTTGTAGAGGGAGAAATTCTTTATAATCTCCTCCAGTAGCTTTGTTATGATCCTCTGCCAGATTTCGTGCTGTTTTTAAAAGCAGCTGTTTTTCTGTTTCATTTAAGTGATATAGTAACAGCTGTGTGTCATTCTAATCAGGGTTGTGTTGCTTTATAATAAATTGAAAATGTCGGGTTACAATTTCAGGGTCATTTTGGTAATTTTTAGTAATTCTTTGCCATGTCTCCAGGTCAGTGGTGGAAAATGGTACTCTTACTAACATAGTTCCAACCTGTGGCCCCACTGCATCTCTAAGAGGTGCTTGCAGGGTTTTTGGAGTGGCTTGTCTCCGTGTCTGGGAGGATACCGGGCTATCTAGCGAAATAAGTTGTTCCTTCAAGTCCTCGTCTTGTTCCTGGGGGCCGAGGAGGGGGGTCTGAACAGGTCCTCCAAACATTGCTCTTTAGCCTCCAAGTCTTATCTGTTCTTGTGCACCTCTGTCCAGTGCTGCATGATGAGCAGCATCTTTTTAGTTTCCCTTTCATTTCTCCCTTATAATACTTTTCTAGGGCAAGCACTAAAGGATCTTGTGTTGGAACTAGTCCACAGTCCCTCTGCCACCCCGGGTGATTTCGGAGGGTAAAGAACATGTCTGCGTAAGACACCTCATCCCACTTCCCTTCTCTCCATAAAAAGAACATTAATTGCAAAAGTGTATTATAGTCTAAGGTCTCATTTAGTGGCCATTTAGCTGCTTCTTCCAATCTGTAGTGGCCACCAGTGGTTACAGTATTTAATAAGGGTCTTCTTGCTTTCCGTACTTAACCTCCCCGCTATGTCTTTCCAGTGTGTTAGTATGCAATTTAGTAGGCTTTTCTTTACAATCCTTCCCTGTTTAATTCCCATTATTATCTCTTCTTCCTAAAATCCGTTCTTTCTACTTAGGACGTTTTTTACACTGTCTCTTAACCTTCTCCCAATCCTCCTCCTTTACATCCCAAAGTTCAGGTATCCTATAGCTTTTTCCACACGCAAATCTAATAATTGTCGATTCCCGTCTTTTGACCGTCAGATCTGGCGGCACCTCTCCTTGACACTCTACACACCTCGACCTCCTCTTATCAGACCCACAATAACACCTATACTTGCAACATATGGATTCCACTATACCCATGCTTGGTGAGAGTTCCCCTTACCGGGGACAGAAGCACAAAGAAAGCAGGGGATTCTTCCACAAACCCAGGGAGTATGGTCGGCTGGTTATCCAATCCAATGCTACCAGCTGCCCAGAAGGAGCTGTGTACAATCCTTCTAGCAAGTATAAACTATTCCCCTGCGCCAGCCATTCATTCCTTTCTCACAAATAATCACTAGACTCTAACCCAAACAATGGAGAAGGAATTCACTCTCCCGTCTCCGGTTCATACAATGCTTTCACAATATGTATATACCAAGACAGTGTACTAGTTAAACAGTTAGAAGCTCCTCATTTACTTCGCAGTGACTGCGTCTCACTCACACCCTGCAGGCATGCAGGCACACAGACATACAGACGCTTAAAGGGCCCACCACGCTTTTCACTCATACAGCAAAATACACCAAAGTTAAAACAGCCATCAAGTCTGTGTGTAATATATATCATAAGCCGTTAACAATTTGCCATAGTTCAAAACCAAACAGAATCTAAAAGAACACCACAAGTTTCCACAAGTTGCAACAAATACCAATCCTGAGGTGGTCAATGACACTCCCATGAACCTTGATACCCACTTATTCAGTTTGTTACTAATTTTATTAACAACTGAAATTAAATTGTGTTTGATTTTAATATAAGTATAGAATTAAGAGATATTTTAGTAAAAATCAGTTTACATTTATTGTATTTTGAATCTAGCAACCGACTGCTACTCTAAAATCCCCTGTACAGCCCCGTACCAAGTATGAAGGGACTGGTCATAATTGTCAATGGGAATGGTTAGAACCTAAGTAACAAAACACGAGGTAATTTGTAAACTGATTTATAATACATACATAGGACTAGAAGAATGCAAGTAGTTGTCAAGGTCCAGGATTAATGGGAACTGAGGGAAGTAACCGTAACAGCTTGCAGGTACCTAGATCGCGACCAACAACTCATGGACCACCTACTCACATTACACCCCAGACCCATTTCTAGACATTTCTAAACTCTACTGTGCAGAATTGGAAATAGGAGGAGAATATATTAATAATTTCTTGGAAGCTGTGTGCTTATTTATGAAGACTTAATGAATATGTATGAGTAAGTTCTATATAAGGTGTATGGTTCTAGTGCCTGGCACATGTTGATGGTGAGAGCACTCCCCTACATGTCCGGCCATCAATAAAGAAGTGTCTGCTTATCTGCATCAAATTGCTGTCGATAAGTTATTTTTATCCCAGAATTTGGTGACAAGTTGGTCAAGGCGGTCAGCGACACTCCCATGAACCCTGATACCCACTTACGCAGTTGGTTGACGTGGTCAATGACACTTCATAAACCCCGAGTCTCGGTATTCTTTCTGCGGTTTCCTAGAACCAGAACAAAATGGGTACCCTCTCCTTGGGACTACTCTGTGCGCCAGACGTCTCTGCACGTCTTACCAGCAGCCCGTTACCCTTTAAACATACCTTTGTCTGCGAATGAGATGGTCCTTGTCTACTCCCGTGGTGGACAGATTGGAGCAGAGTTCCTCTGAGAAGAGCTCGGGGTGCACTTAGGAAATTCACTCTTCAACAGTCCTGGCAGCCGAGTAGAGATCATCCCATCTGGGTGTCCAAGATGACCTGTGGAAACAGAGTTTACAGCCGTGGAGTTGTAAGGTAGGTATGTATATTCAGCACTGGGTGCATGGGGGATTGCTCCCCACAAGCATGCGTGCCCTCTGTAGCTCTTGCCTTACTTATATGTTACAAAGTATTGCATATTTACAAAACGCCTATACATATACATAATCTATCCCCGCCTCTCCTCGGTTTTTATTGTAATTAGGTCTCTCCTCTCTTTGTTTGCTTGGTGAGCTCCTAGGGTCCTGGGCAGTGGTTGTAAAGATGAAGTATCTCCTCTTCCATGCTGCTGAACATTTTACCCTGCCACTTCGTGCAGTCTCTATTGCTCCCTGTCACCTGGCTGATCCGCCGAGCCAGTTTGTACTGGAATTTGGGGTAATATGATCCTCACACATACATGTCTAAGTGTGGAGGGGAAAACGCTGTTCCAATCAGAAGATAGGAACTTGGCAAACAGAAGAGAGTAGCTTGGTGACACAAACAGCATCTGGCACATAGACCACAGCTTGCAGAGACCTAAAGTTTGATCTTTCTACATCCCCTAAATTTCTCAATCAGCCGGGAATTCACGGCCTCGATTTCTATCACGTGGAAAGCATTCTAGGCAAAGGAGATTATTGTGCTCCGTGCTTGCTTTGGATCAGAATTATCCTTCGTGACCTTTTAATCAAGAAAATATGATTTTGGATGAAAAAATGTACGTTTTCACTTCCCGGGCAAAGAGAAGCTCCTAGAAAGAAATTCTCTGCCTGGATTTTCCCGGAATCCGGAAACCTATTAAAGGCAAAAGTGATTCTCGTGCTCCGTGCATGCTTTGCTCAGAATCAACCTTGATGAGCTTTTTGGCAAGAAAATGTGATTTCAGCCCAAAAACGTGTACATTTCCACTTCCCAGAAAAAGGGAAGCTGTTAGGCGGGAATTCTCTACCTGGTTCTAGCTGCTACAAAGAAAGCTATGCAGGGCAACAGCGATTCTCATCCTCCGTGCTTGATTTTTCTCAGAATGTGGCTTGGTGAGAGTTTTCAGCAGAAAAAAGGTTTTTGGCCGAAAATTGCACGTTTGCACTTCCCCGCCACAGCGAAGATGTTAGCCGGGAATTCGATGCCTGGTTGTAACCGCTGCCCAGAACGCTATGCAGGAGAACAGCGATTCTCGTCCTCCATACTTGCTTTTTCTCAGAATGCGGCTTGGTGAGAGTTTTCGGCTGAAAACGTGCACGTTTGCACTTCCCCGCAACAAAGAAGCTGTAATCGTGAAATCTCTGACTGGTTGTAAGCGCTGCCGGAAACTATGCAGGGCAACAGCGATTCTCGTCCTCCGTGCTTGCTTTTTCTCAGAATGGGGCTTGGTGAGCGTTTTCGGCCGAAAACG
>NW_020799117.1:20055537-20059401 GCF_003259725.1 Athene cunicularia | reverse complement strand
TCCTCTTCCCAGATTCTCCTTCTTAAATACGTTATCACAGAGGTGCAGCCACCATTGCTAACTGGCTTGGCCTTGGCCAGAAGTGGGTCAACATGGAGCCAGGGGAGCTTTGACAATCTTCTCACAGACACCACCCATGTAGCTCCTTCCCCAGCTACCAACTCCCCTGCCACACACACAAACCCAAGACAATGAATCATCAGAAATGACTGAGAGATTTGGTCTTCTACTTTGCCAGAAGGAACTTGTGGAGAACACGTGCACAGTCCCCTACCCATTGCTTACTCCAAGTGCGTTACAAGCATTAATTGAGAGTGATAAGCATTACAGCGGGACGCGGCCAAGCAGCGGCTGGTGGCCGTGGTGAAGGACCACGGGCAGCCGGCGCTGTCGGCCACGGCCACGCTGCACGTGGTGCTGGCCGAGAGCTTGCAGGAGGCGCTGCCGGAGCTGAGCGACAAAGACACTGTGTCCGAGCTGACGTCTGATTTAAACATCATCCTTGTAGTCGCGCTCGCTGTCGTGTCCTTATTATTTGTTTGCACAGTCATTCTGATGTTGTTCTTTAAATGCCGACGCTCAAGGAGCCCCCCCGTCTTTTTAACTTCTGATAAGGAACTGTATTCCAGCCTCGGCTCAAAAGCACCGTTCAACTACTGTAGCAGCACGCTGCCTTTGCCCTACTCCTACGAGGTGTGTTTAGCCTCCGAGTCCGGCCAGAAGGACTTCACGTTTCTTAGACAAGGGGCAGCAGCGCTGCCTGACCGTCTCCTGGCCGGGGAACAGGGCTCAGACACTCAGTCCGGGAAGGATCCTCCTAGCCCCGGGCTCTCGGCACAGGTGAGCTTCTGCCCTGAGGTCCCTCCTTGATGGCTTATCCGAATAATCTCCCGTTCCGCGGTCGGGGATCTGTGAGCCACCAGCAGAGCTCAACTTCGCCGCCGAACGCACTGCTCAATAGCTCGTGTGTGTGTGTGTGTGTGTGATCCTGACTTTTCCCTTTGATCTGCCCGATCTCACCCGCGAATTGTCGGTTGTACCCCGAAAAGAGACGCTGTGTTGTCAGTACTGCTGTCCGTCTGTCGTACTCCGGGTGGAAGCTTCACCGAGCCGGAGTGGTTGTTGTGGACTCGCGGTGGAGAGGGGGAAAATGTGTTGTGGGATCCGAAGCTCAGTTTCACCCTGGTGTAGTGACTGCTTCGTTCATTGCCTCTGCCACATTTGAGTGCTTGCCTGTGATAAAGATGTGTGATCTATCCCGGTCTGTTCACCCGGTGAGGGCAGCAACTCTGTAGTTCTGTTTTCCCTTCCAGCGTGGTTCTTTTCGTACTCTGAATCCCTCAAAAGGAAGATGTGTGTACACCCTTGACACCTTCGTCTGGGGTCCTGGGGCTGGTGCCTCCGAGCCCAGAGCCAAGCAGCAAATGCTTTGGATCTGCTGCTGCCACCGGCTCCTCTGGAGCCCCGGCGGAGCCGGGAATAGCGCTGAGTGAGCGGCTCTGGCTAGGATTTGTCTTGAATCCGTCCCCGAAGGAATTTCTGGTGCAGTGGAAAGGCGTCTTTCCCCTTACCTGTCGCACGTTTCCACTCCTCGCCCTCCAAATAGTGCTTTCAGGAGCTCCGAGGTGTCGCCGTCAGTATTCGGGTTTCCCATCAAAGTGAGGAGATGTAATGTCTCCAGATCAGTCGAAATAAGGGAGATGGAAATGTTCAGTCCTTTCCCGAGATCTCTTCGCTGTACTCAGCTCTTCGCTGCTTCCCCCTCCTACTGCTGCTGGGATTAAGTGTACTCTGAATACAGGTCGTGTGTGCACTCGTGTGAAGAGAAACTCCTTAAGAAATGTGGTACGCATGGTAGAGAAATTGCTCAGTAAAGCAGAGTTTAGAAAAGACACGAAATATGCAGTGGTTGGGAAAAAGATTGAGAGCTTATTTCAGAGAAAATAAGCGGCTGGAGACCGTTTCAAGATTTGTTTTGAAGAGAGCTGTGACGCTTCTTTTCAGATTATATATAAGAAAGGTGATTGGTATTTGGTTGCGTAAGGGCCTATGAGAAAAGAAATCTGCTGTCAGCACTGTGAGCCTGCAGACACGGTTTGTTACAGAAGCGCTCCAGAATGGACAGAGGGTCATAACGTGTATTTATGTGCACGGTGCAGCTGTGGTGGGTAAAGCATATTGTTTTCCTTCTCAAGTCTTTAAATTGCTCCAGAATTAAATTCTATTAAATGCACGGTTAGATGACTGGTTTGGGTCTTACCGGGGTGAAGCCTATACTTTTATCACATTGTGTGGACTGGTGATAAGAATGCTCAGTAGCGCTGATATGGTTTATCTTTCGGCAACGACTATTCGATAGGAAATAACTGAGCACGTAAGACTGTGCTGACCCCTTTGATATTGTTGACTCTTCATATAAGCGCAGAAACACTGCGTCTCTGGGTGAATCCCGGGTGCTCACGGCAGTTAACATGACTGTGCGGGGCGAGGACACATAGCCAGGGTTGAGGTCTCTGTCGCTCTGGCGGGTGTCGTGTATCCCAAGTTGGTGCGGGTGACTTGCAGCCCTTCCACGATTCGCCCAGCCACGACAGGCAGCGGCATAACAGACAATCAGCCGCAACATTTCTGAGCCAGTTCTGCGGAGAGTTTTCTCGTTTCTCTCCATAAGCGAATCCACGCGTGAGCGCTGTTTTCCAGTCCGGTTTCTTCCCCAGTCATCGCTGTTCCTTCCACAGTCTCAGCCACAGGGCTCCTGGAGCTCCGTTCTCAAATTTCCTTGGCCCCTTCCCATTAGACCGTGACAGCTGAGCGGTTGTGAGGGTGACAGCCGAAACTGCGGTAGTTTTATCCATATGGGCGCTCGAAGCGTTGGAAAAAACGACGTGTCACGAGTTGTCGTTGATAGCAACAACTCCAAAGGCAGGCAAACAGGCCGGCAAGTGGCTGTTTCTCGCCCAGGCGCTGCCGGTACTGTGGTCCACGCGATGCCGTGACCTGCCGGGCTGTTGCTGCGCGGGAACGGGAACGGCTTCAGCCCCCGGTGAACCAGCACGTCGCAGACTGGGATTCCCCTGCATCTGGCCGGTGGAAACAGGTACCGTGGAGCAAGCTGGGAGGTGGCGAGAGCAGGAGAGCGTATTAGACCGAGATTTCTACGATATGCTGGGGAAGATGCCTGCTGGGATGGTGGTGGAGGTGGGGAGCAGGAGGACGATGCTCCTGGGAAGCCTGCGGCAGGAGCTGCCCCGCGGGGTCACTCTGCTGCGCCCGGGGCAGCTGCTCATAACTCGGCAGCACGAAATCCGCGTCCTTTTGCCGGCGACACTGCTTTGGTGGCACACAGAGGCGCGACGCCGTGGGATGTCAGGAAGGGGCTGACCAAGCACTGGGGTGGAGGGGCGGCCTCCCGAGGGTCCCGAGGGACAACTCAGAGCTGGCGCGTCTTGCCGGGGGTGATTCTCCCCGGCTCCCTGCGCGCCCCCACCGATCCTCCCCACCTCTCATCCCGCCCGCCCCGCCTCCACTTGCTGCTCCCGCTGCCCCTTTCCAACGAGGTTTTCCTCGAGGGAGAGTCCCCCCCGTTTCCATATCGCCCCTTTTGGCGCCAGGCTCTCCTCCAACTCTTGCACCCTCCTGCTCGCACACGTAGTCCCCGTGCCCGACCCACGCAGCCCCTGCCAGCGCTCTCCCAGCCCCGCTGCCCGTTTCAGCTGCGTTTCTCGCAGGGCTGTGCTCTCCCTTCAGGATCGACGGCTTGAACCCCGCTGCCTTCGGGCCGGGGCGGCCGCTCTCGGTCCCGGCGGGGCTCGGCGGGCGGATGCCCCGCGGTGGCGGCCCCGGCAGCCCTACGCTCCGTGCAGT
>NW_020799117.1:20049296-20055487 GCF_003259725.1 Athene cunicularia | reverse complement strand
GAGAGCGAGTCGCCGCCGAGCGATGCCCGCCTCCCCGCCGGTCGCCGCTTCCCGGGGAGCGCTGGGCAGCGGCATGACGGGGCGAGCTGAACATTTCTAGCCGGGGCGGGGGGGGAAGCGGGGAGCGCGGCCGTCCTGTGCGATGAACGGCGTTGCTGTAAGGAGCCGCGGGGTGACGACGGGGCAGGTACTGAGCCTCTTGCTTTTGTTCGGCGTTTCCGACTGGGTTTCCGCCGCGATTCGCTATGCGATCCCCGAGGAGGCGCGGAGAGGCTCCACGGTGGGGAACGTGGTAGCCGACCTGGCGCTGGACCTCGGGCGGCTGCCGGGTCGCCGGTTGCGGGTGGTGTCCGGCGGCACCAAGAAGTACTTCGGGGTGGACTTGGCGAGCGGCGCACTGCTGGTGAGCGAGCGGATAGACCGGGAGGAGCTCTGCGGCGCGCTCTCTCCCTGCTCCCTCAGCTTTGAGATCGTGGTGGAAAACCCTCTAGAGCTGTACAGCGGCACCGTGGAGATCCAGGACATTAACGACAACGACCCGGTTTTTCCCAGCAGCCAGGCGAGGCTGGAAATCAGCGAGTCGGTGGTGGCCGGAGCGCGCTTCCCGCTAGAGAGCGCGCAAGACCCCGATGTGGGGATTAACTCTTTGCAGACCTACCAGCTCAGTGCCAACCCGCACTTTGCACTCGACGTGCAGACGAGGGTGGATGGCAGCAAGTACGCGGAGCTGGTGCTAGAGAAGGAGCTGGACAGGGAGGAGCAACGGGAGCTGCACTTGGTCTTGACTGCGCTGGATGGAGGCAGCCCGCCACGGTCAGCCCATGTGCAGATCCACATTGATGTTGTGGACGCCAACGATAATGCCCCAGTCTTCAACCAGTCCACATACAAGGCAAGTGTGAGGGAGAACACGCCCAGCGGTACCCTGGTCGCCAGGATCAGTGCGTACGACCTGGATGATGGGCCCAATGGAGACATTGTCTATTCCTTCAGCAGTCACACTCCCGCCAAAGTGCGAGAACTCTTTGCTCTGGACTCGGTCACAGGGGAGTTGAGGGTCAAAGGACAGCTGGACTATGAGGAAACAAAGCTGTATGAGATTTACTTACAGGCTAAAGACAAGGGCGCTGTTCCTGGTGTAGCTCATTGCAAAGTGCTGGTGGAAGTCATGGATGTGAACGACAACACTCCAGAAGTGACAGTGACTTCTGTGTACAGCCCTGTGCCTGAAGATGCAGCCCCAGGGACAGTCGTAGCTCTGCTGAGTGTAACAGACTTGGACTCCCATGACAACGGTCTGGTGAACTGCCTCATTTCCCCTGGGATCCCATTCATGCTCAGCTCCTCCCTCAAAAATTACTACACGTTGAAAACAAAAGCAGCTTTGGACCGGGAAAAGGCATCAGAGTATAACATCACTATCACAGCCAGGGACTCGGGCTCACCACCCTTGTCTGCAGTAAAACAGATCCTGGTGCAGGTGTCAGATGTCAACGACAATGCACCCAAGTCTTCCCAGGACTCCTATGATGTGTATGTGCTGGAGAACAACATGCCTGGCATCCCTGTCCTTAATGTGAGCGCCACAGACCCAGACCTTGGGCGCAATGCCCATCTCTCCTATACCCTCTTGCAGGGTGACACCACTGTAGGCCACCTCTTCTCCATCAACCGGGACAATGGCACCCTCTACCTGCTCACCTCCCTGGACCACGAGGACCAGGTGGAGTTCAACATGATGGTGCAGGTCCAGGATGGTGGCTCTCCGCCTCTGGTCACCAATGTCTCAGTCAGTGTGTTTGTCACTGACCTCAATGACAATGCCCCAACTGTGCTGTACCCTCTCCCTAACACCACTGCCACCTATACCGATGTGGTGGCACCAGGCACTCCTGCTGGGCACATGGTCACCAAGGTAGTGGCAGTGGACGCGGATGCAGGGTACAATGCCTGGATCTCCTATACCCTGTTGCAGGCTACTGACCCCAGCCTCTTCTTAGTTGGGCTGCACAGCGGGGAGATCTTCACGGCTCGCCAGCTCCGGGAGGATGATGCTCCCCAGCATGCATTAGTCATCCTGCTGAAAGACCATGGGGAGCCTGTTCTGTCTGCCACTGCCACTGTCTCCATCTCTGTGGCCGAGATGGTCAAGGAGGTGTTCACTGACCTCTCTGATGTGGCACCTGCCAATGACCCCAGGAGGCATGTGACTTTCTATCTCATCCTGGCTGTGATTTTGGTGTCAGGAGCTTTCTTCATCACCATGTTGTCAGTGGGCATCTTCAAGTGCTACAAATGGAGGCAGTCAAAGGAGCTGTTCAACAGCTCCAGGAACACCCTGTACAGGACACCAGGGCCCTTCCACCACATTGATGCTGTGCGGGGCGGCTTCACGCCACCCAACTTCTACCACCAGGTCTATCTTACCACAGACTCTCGCCAGAGTGATCTCCTGTGTAAAAAGCCCTTCACTTCCAGCCCTCTGGGCAGTCGACAGAGCACCATGAGGAGTGGTGAGCCAGGGCTGTACCACCAGATTGTGGGCACCGCCAGCCGGCTCCCCACACCTGCCGAGGTAATGTAGCTCCTTCCTTGGCACATCCCAGTGCCAGGCAGAGCCATGGTTCATTTATGCCATATGCATAAGGTAGCAGAATGGGGTTGGGGGGAATATTCAGTCGCTCCGTGCCTTTGAAGAGTGGTTAGCTGTAGCTGAACAGGTCTTCTTTGGAGTCAGATAAGCCGTTCTGAGTGTCAGTGATGTTTGTACTGTGGTGAGCAGGCTCAAGTGAGCCAGTTTGCTCAGGTTATTGAACATATGTCTTTCTGATGCAGTTTTGGATACGCCTTGTGTGAGTAACTGGTGAAGGCTGAGGTCAGCTTGTAACCAGTTGCAAATCCTTGGCAGAAAGTTTGCTGCTAATGGTATTTCCTTCCCTTTGCAAAATGAGAGCTGAGGGGAGCACTTGTGGGGTCAGGCACTGGGAGGGGAACATAGCCTCTCTGTGTCGTGCGCTGATGTAGGCTGAGGAGGTGGTGGTAAAAACGGGGCTGGGAGCCACCAGATGCCAGTGGGGGACTGGGGTGTCACTTCCCACAGCGTAGCATGCAAAGCTGTAGGATGATTCTGGTTCCTGCATTTGACAGACCATGGCTACAGATCAGTCCCTTCTGTCCGTGTCTCACCTCACGTTTGACTCCTGATGGTTCCGTTCCGGTTTTGTTTCTGTAGAAGTTTTGTGATGATGTTCACTTTCGGGTGGGGGGCGGGATTTCAGACTACCCAGTTGCTTGCAGAGCTCCACTGAGCTGGACTGTGCTCTAGGCAGGATGGTGAGTTCTCCACGCAGGTGTTGTTTTAACAACCCTGTTACAAGCCCTGCATGATTTGTAATATGTTATCTCCGGGTGTCTAATGTCCTCACTCACAAACTGCAGTCAGGAAGGCGTTTGTGCATGGCAGGCAGCTTCTGTGCTTCTTCCCCAGTGAGAATTATGCAGCTTAATTTGAGAGCTTTCAATTACAGGAATGCTTCGATCTTCAGTGCTGAGGTTGGGTAGTGGATCCAGCAGAAGGGGGGTGATCTGATGGATTTCCAGGGTGATTGATGCTGGTAATGTGTCCATGCCTGGGAAGCTGTGAGTAGGAGCGACCGGTTCCTCTGAGCAGAAGGAAGTGAGGTGCAGCGGAAGCTGCGCAGGGGTGTGGGGCTGCGTCTGCTGCCTGCTCACTGCAGCCAAATCACAGATGGAGGCAGAAACCTCTCAGAATTTTTTCTTTTCTTTTTTTTTTTTTTCTCCTGTGTCGCTGCTCAGACTCAGCACTTCTCATTTGTGGCAGGTGGAAATGGCTGCAGCAGCTGCAGAAGCAAGTGTTCCTCTGCATTGTGTGGGCTGTCCTACAGCTAGGGACAAGGATGTCCCCTCCACCAAAGGGTCCTGGCAAGATGCCTCTGGGGGTGGGGACAGTAAGTGATTTGAGAGTGGGAATGGAAGGAGGTAAACCTGAGACCTAGCCATGGCTCCCCCCTACTCCCCAGTATACACTGGAAAGGCACTTGGCAGTGAGAAACCAGCTGGGCTGGCACTGGGCCCTGGATTTTCAGTCTTTGTGGTCAAAGAAGATCCAGTCCAATGCCACAAACTGTGTCAAGCCTGCAAAAGCTTTACACCTCTTTGCTCTGCAGGGCAGCAGTCAGACCCCAAAACTGATGTAGTGAGCAGGGTGCTGCCCCTATCTGCGGCAGGTGGCGTGTCCTGCAGGGTCTCCAGTGATCCCTCAGTTCCCTGGGTAGTCTGGGTCAGAGACTTTCCATAGGGTGACCTCTGGCCCTCTCAAAGGGGGACATCTCTTTCTGTGTCCTAGACACCCCAAACCTTTCCTGCCTTACCACCATCCCCATCCTGGGCTTTGGCAGACCCAAGCAACAGCAGGATCCCCCGTGTGAAGCCTGTCCCTTGCTCCAGCCCCTTGGTGGCTGAGCCACCTTGGGATGCTGAGTGGATTCTCCGAGACCATGTGGGCTTCACAGGGGCCTTCTGCTGAGGCACCACAGCAGCATCAAACCCGTTCCCAAGGGTCCTGTGTTGCCAGTGGCAAGGTCTGTCACCCAGCTGTGCTATCCCGGGCCCTGCCTGGGATGGAGACAGGGCACATCCCAGAGTCAAGGTTACTGCAAAAGCTTCCTGCTGGTGGCACCGTCGGAAGCCCTCGGGGAATGAGTAGGTCTGAGCAGGTGTTGGGCTCTGGACAGTGGGGAATGCACTTGTCCAGCGTTTTGTTGCATTGGGTCTTTAAGAATGCCTTCTCCCCTTCCCCGGAGCAGGCAGTAGGTGGGACCCGGGCGCTATTCTGCACCAATCGCGATGTTCCTTTCTCCATCTCTCCCTGACTGGCAGCGTGCCTGTCCCGCCCCGTGGCTCTTGGAATGGGCAGGGAGGGGGCTGCACCGGGGAGGGAGGCCCCTCGACGGCAGCACTTCCACCGTCACTGTCCTCGCCCAGAAGGATGGTGTCCCTGCCACCGTCCACTGTGCCGGGCATGGGTGCCCCTAGCCTCTCTCACCTATTCCCCCAGGTCACCTTGGTGCCCAGGTGGTGGGTACAGGCAGGGTCCCAGGCAGGAGCTGGCTCCCCTGCCTGCCATACCACTGTGGACCCCAGCCCCAGGGGTCTGCATGCACCCAAGGGGGGCCAGGGGGGCCTTTGGGTGTGCCAAGGATGGGACTCCAGGGCATGACTGCACAAGGCTTCTGCAGGGATGTGAACCAAACTAACACTCTGAAGCTTGCCCCTCTACTCTGGGACAGGGAGAGGGGAAAATTACTGCCCCACTCCTCCTCGGGGAGGCTGAGACCCCTGATTTTGCCCTCCAGGAGATTGGTTAGCTGCAAAGCTGTGTCTGCCACAGAATTTCAGTGTGTGTGTCTGTCACATGCGAGACTTGGGCCTCCTTCCCCAATATAATGTCCCGACCCTCTGTTGTGATCCGATGGTGGTCAAGTGGACTTGTCAGCTGGTTCCGTGTGTGTTTGCAGTAACTTGGGTCCTGAGAAGGTCGACCCCTTCCTTATCCCAGGGTGAGGAAGGGGCATCCAGCTGTGTGTGTATGTGTGTGTAGCAATTGCATTCTAGTTTTGAATGGCTTACCTACCTCTGCCTTCCCACATTCTGCCTCTGACACCCAAGAGGGCTGGCAGGGGTGGGCATCCCTGTCTTGGTGCAAGCTTTCCTGGCTGATGGTAGTACTGGTGGCAGTGATGCCTCATTTACAGAGGCAATCCTGGGGTCCGGGTAGTAGCCAAAGCATTAGCTAGAGGGGAGAAAAGGGGCGGGAGAAGAGCCCCTGGCACTTCAGGGCTCTAACAAGCACCTTTTCATCAGGCATGAAAAGTCCTTTGGCCCGCGTTCATGACAGCTGCCCTTTGTCTGTGGGCATGATGTGAAGCCACCATTGAGGCAGGGGGAGAGCACAGGGAGGGCTTGTACCTAGCTTTCAGGCTGCCAGGACGTGCAGTTTCCCTGCGAACGGGAAGGGAGCTGTTGGAGCAAGTGACTCAGGCTGGCGGAGGGGAGGCCGGGGGTGGCAGCCCCGCTGATGCCGGCTCGGGCCCCTGCTTCCCGCACCTCCGTGAAGCCACTACTGGCCGAGAGGCGACGGAGCTCTCGGCCAATTGGGCGCTGATCTGAAG
>NW_020799117.1:20046519-20049246 GCF_003259725.1 Athene cunicularia | reverse complement strand
CTGGGGCTGTGATTCAGTTCCCCTCCCCCAGCCCACCCCCTCTGCTCGGAGGCTGACAGCCGGAGCCGCAGCTTGCTGGAGCCCAGGAGCTGTTTTCCGAGCCGTGGAAGAGAGACCCAGGGATTTTTTGCAGTTCCCCAGCACCTGCTGCGTCCCGGGCCGGACGCGCGCACGGACATGGAGAGAGTCAGCCTCCAGCGACCCGCCTGGAAATGGCAAGTACTGAGTTTGTTTTCGCTCTGCGGCTGGGGCTGGGTCTCCGGGCAGATCCACTACTCGGTGGTCGAGGAGTCGGAGGTGGGAACCGTGGTGGGGAACGTGGCCCGGGACCTGGGCTTGAAGGTGGAGGAGCTGCCGGGTCGCAGGCTGCGCCTGGGCTCAGAGGAGAGCCTGCGCCACTTCGCCGTGCGCCTGGACACTGGTGAGCTGGTGGTGAGCCAGCAGCTGGACCGGGAGCGTCTGTGCGGAGCAGCTGCCAGCTGCGTGCTGTCGGTGCAGGTGGTGACAGAGAACCCCCTGCAGCTCTTCCGCCTGGAAGTGGAGATCCTGGACCTGAACGACAACTCCCCGAGCTTCCCCACCACTCACCGCACTCTGCGCGTTGCCGAGTCTGCCACAGTGGGTGCACGCTTCCCCCTGGAGAGCGCGCAGGACCCCGATGTGGGCACCAATACCGTGGGGTCCTACTGGCTGAGCCCCAACTCCCACTTTTCCCTGGACGTCAAACAGCAGCAGGATGGCAAACTCTTCCCGGAGCTGGTGCTGGAGCGTGCCCTGGACCGGGAAGAGCAGCCAGAACTGCAGCTGGTGCTGACGGCCGTGGATGGGGGAAGCCCAGCCCGCTCAGGCACAGTGCAGATAACAGTGCTGGTCCTGGATGTCAATGACAATGCACCCACCTTTGACCGTGCCACATACAAGGTGCAAGTCCCAGAAAACATTCCTGTGGGGGCCCTGCTCCTCCGGCTCAATGCGTCTGACCCCGATGAGGGGCCCAATGGGGAGACGCAGTACTCCTTTGGAGTTCACACCTCCGACTTGGTCCGGAGGCTCTTCACCCTGGATCCCCACAGTGGTGAGGTCCGGGTGAGTGGGGCCCTGGACTTTGAGGAATCACCTTTCTATGAGATCTACGTGCGAGCCCATGATGGAGGGGTCCCGGAGATGGAGGGCCACTGTGTACTGCAGGTGGAAGTGGAGGACACCAATGACAATCCCCCAGAGGTGCTGCTCACTTCCCTGCTGAACCCAGTGCCAGAAGACACCCCACCAGAGACCGTTGTGGGGCTCTTTAACATACGGGACCGAGACTCGGGGGCCAATGGGGATGTAAGCTTGGAGATCTCCCCCGATGTGCCTTTTGCTATCAAGTCCCTTCAGAACCACTTCTCCCTGGTCACACGGGACAGCCTAGACCGGGAGTCCACCTCACAGTACATAGTGGAGCTGATTGCCCAGGATGGTGGATCTCCTGCCCTCACCACGACCCTCACACTGCTCCTCAACATATCTGATGTGAATGACAACCCACCACACTTCTTGCAGCCCTCCTATGATGCCTTCCTCCTGGAGAACAACCCACCTGGCTCTCTGCTGTGCACTGTCTCTGCCTCAGACCCTGATGATGGGGATAATTCTCGGCTTGTTTACTCCATAGAGAGTGGCCAAGTGCAGGGTGCCCCTATCTCTTCCTTTGTCCATATCAACCCTGACAATGGCAACCTCTACGCTCAGCGCACCTTCGACTTTGAGCTGCTGCAGGTTCTGCCCGTCTCTGTGGCTGTGAGGGACTCAGGGTCCCCCCCGCTCCATGCCAACGTTACTGTCTACATCTTTGTGTTGGACCAGAATGATCACCCCCCCACCATCCTGCACCCTACCAGCGACAGCGACATCCCAGCACAGAGGGTCCCGCTGTCTGCCCCGGCAGGCTACCTGGTCACCAAGGTGACAGCAGTGGATGCGGATGCCGGGCACAATGCCTGGCTCTCATACCACCTGCTGCCACAGTCCACCGACCCCTCCTTGTTCCATGTGTCACAGTACACCGGGGAAGTGCGGACGGCACGCGCCCTCCGGGACACCGACGTGGGAACACAGCAGCTCATTGTCCAGGTGACGGACAATGGCGACCCCCCACTCTCCACCACTGCCACCATCACCTTGGCCCTGGAGGAGGCAGCTCTCGAGGAGAGCTACAAGCCTCGGGATTTCCTGGCTGGTGCCAAGGAGAAGCCGGACCTGACCCTCTACCTGATCATCGCGCTGGCAGCCGTTAGCACTGTGGCGCTCGCTACTGTCACCCTCCTGGCTGCCCGGTGCCTCCGCCGCAGAGGCCGTGCCGCCACCTCGCCCTGCTGCTGCTGCTGGCTCAGCGAGTCGCCCTCCCGGGACTTCTTCAAGCACTCCAGCCCCAAGCTCCAGCTCAGCTCCGACGGCACCCTTAAGTACATGGAGGTCACCCTGCGACCCACTGACTCCCAGTCCCAGTGCTACAGCACCTGCTTCTCCCCTGGCTCCGACCGGAGCGACTTCACCTTCCTGCGGCCTTGCCCACCCCCCGCGACCCTGCCGAGGGCAACCGGGGCTTTCCTCCCCGCTACCGGTACTCTGCGGGACCCTGGCCAGGTGAGAGCCTAGGGGCAGGGGAAGGCGGTGCCGGTGCGGGGCTCGCCGGGCGGCCGGGCCGCGCCTTCCTTCCCCCCCACCCCCGCTATCCCCGGAGCC
>NW_020799117.1:20043878-20046469 GCF_003259725.1 Athene cunicularia | reverse complement strand
ATGAATGGGAGCGGCGAGCGCTGAGCGCGGCCCCGCAGCGCGGAGGGCATCGCTCCCCGGCCGCCCACCCGGCAAGGATGCCCAGGGCAGGGAAGGCGGGCCGGGCCCTGGGGCTGCCGCCTGTCTTCTCTTTCTGTTTGTTCTTGCACAGCTCCTCTGCCCAGATCCGGTACAGCATCCCCGAGGAGCTCACCCGGGGCACCTTCGTGGGCAATATCGCGAAGGACCTGGGCACCGATGTGGCGAAACTGACGGCAGCTAATCTGCAGGTACTGTCCGATTCGGATTCACAGTACTTCTCGGTCAATGTGAACACCGGTGTCATAATGGTCAGCGAGCGGATAGATCGGGAGCAGCTCTGCGGGCAGAACCCCCGCTGCTTCCTCCACCTGAAACTTGCCATCGAGAACCCAGTGGAGTTTTACCGCATTGAGGTGGAGATCCTGGATATCAATGACAACCCCCCAGAGTTCCCCAGTGATGAGGTTTCCTTGCGCATCTACGAGCTGGCGTCCCTGGGTGCCCGCTTTCCCATCCAGCCTGCCCAGGACCCCGATGTGGGCACCAACACCTTGCAGACCTATCACCTGAGTGCCAATGAGAACTTCAACCTCAACGTGAAGGCACGCACTGATGGTGGGAAGTTCCCTGAGCTGGTGCTGGAGAGGGCCCTGGACCGGGAACTTAGAGCTTTCCATCACCTGGTCCTGACTGCTGAAGATGGAGGCTTTCCCCCCCAGTCCAGCAAGATACGCATCACTATTCAGGTCCTGGATGCCAATGACAACCACCCAGTCTTTGACAGACCATCGTATGGAGCCCGCTTGGTGGAGAACTCACCACTGGGAACCCTCGTGGTGAAGTTAAATGCCACCGATGTGGATGAAGGGCCCAATGGAGACATACGCTACTCCCTCAGCAGCCACAACTCAGCTGCCCTACACCAGATCTTTGCCGTCGATGAGCAAACTGGGGAGATTCGTGTTCAGGGCAACCTGGACTTCGAGGAGGCGACAGTGTACGAGATCGAAGTGGAGGCTAAGGACATGGGGTCACCCACAATGGAGGAGCACTGCAGTGTGGTGGTGGAAATCACTGATGTGAATGACAATGCCCCAGAGGTCATTCTCACCTCCTTCTCCAGCTCCCTAAGCGAGGACGCACCCCCGGGCACAGTGGTGGCTGTGATACACGTCAGAGACAGGGACTCTGGTGAGCAGGGCAGGGTCCAATGTCATGTGTCTCCAGACCTTCCCTTCCAGCTGCGTAAGGACTATGAGCACCAGTATTCGCTGCTAACCAGCACCCATTTGGACCGGGAGAAGATTGCCTACTACAACGTCACCATCTCTGCCTCAGACCTGGGTAGTCCCCCACTCTCCCGCCATACCACCTTGCCAATCGCCCTGGCAGATGTCAATGACAACGCGCCCCAGTTTGAGCAAGCATCCTACGAAGTGCTGGTGGCAGAAAACAATGCAGTGGGCAGCGTGCTGGTTACAGTTTCTGCTGCCGACCCTGACTCGGAGCAGAATTCCCGTCTCTCCTATTCCATCCTGCGAGCTGGTGGGACAGATCCAGGCCTGGATCCAACTCGCTACCTCTCCATACATCCCACAAGTGGGCAGATCTCTGCCAAACTCCCCTTTGACTATGAGCAAACCACCTATCTCCAGTTTCATGTGGAAGTCTCTGATGGTGGCTCCCCGGCCCTGAGGAACAGGACGCTGGTTCATGTTTTTATAGTGGACCAGAATGACAATGCCCCACGGGTGCATTTCCCCAGGGCCGGGGAGGACTCCGCTACCCAGTTCCGAATCTCCCCCTCCACCGCCCCTCCTGCTCTTATCACCAAGGTGGTGGCAATAGATGCAGACTCGGGGCGCAATGCCTGGCTCTCCTACCACCTCGTGGAAGCCACAGACCCGGGGCTTTTCAGCGTGGCCCTGCGTTCCGGGGAGATCCGGATCATGCGGGCCCTGCAGGAGACGGATGCCTCTGCGCACGAACTGCTGGTGGTGGTCCGGGATGCCGGGGAGCCCCCACTCTCCACAGCTGTCACACTGGTGGTGCTGGTGGAGGAGAGGGGCCCAGAGGCTTTGCAGGGCTCTGAGGTTCGGGCCACTGACGGTGGGGGCTTGCCCACAGTTACACTTTATCTGATCGTGTCCCTAGTGCTCATCTCCACCGTATCGCTGGTGGGACTGGCAGTGCTAGGCGTGCGGTGCCTCCGGTGGGGCTCTGCGCCTGCCAACCAGAGCTGCTGCGTGGAGAGCGTGAACACGCTTCAGCCCCCTCCCAGCCACATTTTTGGGCACTTGCACTATGAGCCTAAGCAAGGGGACACGGTGATGGGCGTCCAGGTGACAGCCACGGCACCCCCTGCCCCGCGGTACCGCTCCTGCTTTTCGCCGGTTTCGGACATCAGCGAGTTCATGTTTGTGAAACCCTCGGCGGGTCCAGCCGGGGCCAACCCGCCGGATCCCACACTGTGCAGCGAGGTGAGCTCGGGAGCGTGTCCCCTGGCCTGACCGCAGCCCCGGCGTCTGCGGGGCTCGGCACCGGAGCCGCTCGGGGTGCGGCACCCCCAG
>NW_020799117.1:20030213-20043828 GCF_003259725.1 Athene cunicularia | reverse complement strand
GCCATGGCAGCTCCCGCTGCTGCTCGCAGCCCTCTCCTGCTTGCCGGCTCCCAGCAGCTCCCAGCTCCTCTACTCCGTGCCCGAGGACCGAGAGCCGGGCTCCTCAGTGGGCGACCTGGCCAAGGACCTAGGGCTGGAGGTGCGGAGCCTGGCCGCCCGCAACCTGCGCCTGGTGAGCGAGGGTGGGCAACGGCACTTCCAGGTGGACCTGGCGGCGGGCGTGCTGCTGCTGGCCAGCAGGCTGGACCGGGAGGTTCTGTGCGGGCAGAGCCCCACGTGCTCCCTGCACCTCCAACTCGTCATGGAGAATCCCCTCCAGCTCCACCGTGTTGAGGTGGACGTCCTCGACGTGAACGACAACGCGCCCCAGTTCCCCAAGCCGGAGGTGGTCTTGGAGATCACTGAGGTAGCCAACCCTGGGACTCGGCTACCCCTGGAGGTAGCAGAAGACCCGGATATGGGCTCCAACTCCATCTCCACCTATGAGCTCAGCCTCAGTGAGCATTTCACCCTGAGTATCAACGTGAGAGGAGATGGTGTTAAAATGCCTGAGATGGTACTTGAAAAAGCACTGGATAGAGAGAAAGTGTCTGTTCATCACCTAACCCTGACAGCCCTGGATGGAGGGAATCCGGTGAAATCTGGCACTGCCAAGGTTACCATACATGTCCTGGATGCAAATGACAACCCTCCTGTCTGTGACCCACCCGTATCCAAGGTACATTTGGAGGAGAATGTGCCAGTGGGCACTCTGGTCACCAAGCTGAATGTCACTGACTTGGATGAAGGTCCCAACGGGGACGTGGAATATTCTTTCAAAACTAGCAATAATGCGCCTGGTAAATTCACCAAGCTGTTCTCCTTAGACCCCCGGACAGGGGAAATCAGAACCAAAGCCCCTCTGGATTATGAGGAATCCAGTGCTTATGAGATTGCAGTTCGAGCCAGGGACAAGGGTTCCCCAGCCATGGAAGGACACTGTCACCTGCGAGTGGAATTAATCGATATCAATGATAACAGCCCAGAGATCACGCTGACCTCTCTCTCCAGCCCAGTGCAGGAGGATGCAACCTCAGGAACTGTGATTGCCCTCATTGGTGTGAAGGACAGCGATTCTGGTGACAACGGGCAGGTCCGTCTGCAGATAGCAAAAGAGCTCCCATTTAAATTGGTGTCATCTTTTAAAGAGCACTTTTCGCTGGTCACAAATGGTCCCCTTGATAGGGAGAAGGCCAGTGGATACAACATCACGGTGAGGGCTGTGGATTCAGGATCCCCACAGAGGGCCACACAAAAAACCTTTTACCTCCGAATTGCTGACGTGAATGATAATGCACCGAATTTCTCCAGCCCTTTTGATACAGCCCATGTTCAGGAAAACTCCTTTCCTGGAACTTCTGTTTTTTCGGTGTCAGCATCTGATCCTGATGAGGGTAGCAACGCCAAGCTGTCTTACTCCATCCTGGACAATGGTATGCAGGATGTACCCATCTCAGCCTACTTCAGGATAGACCAGGACAATGGCACCATCTACACCATGAGGGCTCTGGACTATGAGCAAGACAAGGTGTTCCAGGTGCCTGTGGAAGTGAAGGATGCTGGGTCTCCTGTGCTGAGTAGCACTGCTGTGGTCCATGTGTTCGTCCTGGATGAGAACGACAATGCCCCCACCATTGTCTACCCATCCGTCCCCAAGGGCTCTGCCTTCCACCAAACCATCCCAGTCTTGGCAGAACCTGGCTATCTGGTCACCAAAATTGTAGCTGTTGATGCTGATAGTGGCCATAATGCCTGGCTGTCCTACCAGCTGCAGGAGACCGCAGAGATTTTGCCTTTCCAAGTGGAACACCGCTCTGGAGAGATAAGGGTTGCACAGGCTCTTAGGGAGTCAGAAGATCCCCACAGGCTGGTGGTTGAAGTGAGGGACAATGGGACACCATCCCTCTCGGCCTCCGTGATAATAGTCATTTCACCAGAGGAAAACAGTGTTCAGGACTTTGCCAAGTCCTTGGACCTCCCCAAATCTTCTCCCCAGGAGACCAACCTAACGCTTTACCTCATCATCTCCTTGGTGTCCATTTCCCTTGTGTCCTGCGTGATGTTTGCTGTGGTGGCTGCCCGGTGTCTCAAAGCTGGCACTGCCAGCTGGACCTTTGCGGATTGCTGCCGAGGGACTGGCCACAAGCCTGCCTCCCATTTCCGTGGGCAGATGAATCCAGATGGCTTCATCAAGTACCTGGATGTGGGAGGAGCAGGCTTGACCTCCCAGGCACAGAATTACACCTCTTGTTTCTCACCTATGTCTGACCAGAGTGATTTCCTCTTTGTAAAACCTTTCAGCCATTCTAGCACTGTGGAGACAGTGGCTGCCTACGAGCAGGTGACCAGCACCTTAACGAGTCCCTGCGACGGGGTAAGAGGGGGTTGTTTCTTACTGTCCTGTCCACTGGGCACAATGGTCCATAATATCTGGGCCAGCTGGCTGTTCTCTGTCTGTCCTTCCACCTAAGAAGGTGGCTTCAGGGCACGTGTGTCACTGTCACCTCCTGGGAGGTAGCAGGTGAAAGCTTTGGCTCAGCTTGATGGGAGTGGGGGAAGGGGCTGGGCGGCACTATAAAGTCAAAGACTGTTGTGTTTGTAGAAGTGGAGGGTTTTCCCCTGGCCCCGTTTATATTCTTTTATTTTTAAAGTGATTCTTAACATGGTCAGGAACATATTTTTTGTGTGTTTAACTTCTTGATTCTGCGTGGCATACAAACTGTGATGCGGGAGGATGTTATCTGAAAGCAAAGTTGTCAGTTTCCTTTACTCTGTTTTAGAGGTGCTTTGTAGAAATTTCTCAACTCCTAAGTGTTATTAATTACTGAGGGATCATTTTCCAGCTTGGTCATTTTAAGCGAGGGGCTGAATTCACTATTCATCACTAAATGTAGTGATATTATTTCACAAAGATCCTGGTGACCTTACATGCCCTTGGGTTTGTAGAGACCTAGGCAGTGGCGTGCTTTGAAAACTTTAGCCACTTGTATTCAGATGTCTAAATATGGATGTAGGTGACTGTATTTAGCTGTAGCTTTTATAACTTTGGGATATAAAAAGTAAAGTAATTTTGTGTCATAAATGCCTGTCCTAAATTTGAAAGTGGTAATTACAACAGGAATTCAAAATACAGATTGGGAAGGTCTTATCTAGTTCAGGATTGTGTGTCAGCGTGTGCAAAAATGTGTATCTGAAATCCGCAGGGCAAGTATTTTAACAGCTTAATTTGCATGCAGCATGGGTACCAGTGGGGCCTCTATTTTAGGGGAGTAATTTATTCTAATATATTCTTTCATAAGAATCATCAAAGCTGTGGAGAAATTAGTGAAATCACATTTACTAAATAAAAATCTAGGTCAGCTGTACCCATCTTCACTTTTCCTTAGTAATTGCATGTACAAGCAGAATAATCCTATAATATTGATGTTCTACTGTCTGGACTATGAACTGCTCATTCCTAAGGTTGTCCTTTCCAGGTAGCATGTTATCATTCTGGAGTTAATTAAGAAGATTATGATTTTCGGAAGTATGCATCTTCCAGACAGAAAACAGTTCTGCTACTTAGTGCTCTTCACAAAGGCGTGATTCAAACAGGAATACGCAAGCCTGCTTCATGTCCTTCCTTATTTACAAAATCTCTATTGTCTGATAGTAAAATAACACAGGCAGAAAGTGATATGGGGGCTTACTAATGAAGTTACAAAGTGTGCTGCTGTGTCCGAAGTTTACTGTGTCTCCTAAACAAATAATGCTTTTTTCTTTTGCTGTTGGAAGTTCATTCTTTTCTCTGTGGACAGAAAAATATTGTAATGCTCCAAGGGCGCAGCATCTAGGAAAAGTCATTCAAATACAATGTGTGAAATCAAGATCTCAGGCAGGCCTTTTTAAGGACAGAAGAAGGACAGATTAGGAAGGTCTGTTATCATTTTACCTTCTGGCATTAAAAGCATCCTTCTCAGTATCAATTAACTCTGCTACTCCCACCCTCCTCCAAGCTCATTACTTTGGTACCATTGCTTCTGCTGAATTGATGCCCTTATCAGTTTATTTCATGCTTCATTTCTTTCACAGCCTGGTTTCCTGAGCTGCTTTGGAAGATTATTCGCTGAATAGTTTTTGTCACCCTTTTTAGTATTCATGCTGGTTCAGAAATACTCAAGAAAGGGGGCAGGGAGCTTTCTTTTTGTTCTAATTGATTTGCTTTACTTGGAAAGAACACGCTGATATTCCAGACTGAAGTAACGCAGGATCAGTTCACTTTCATTTTCAAAGGCAAGAATGGAGGTATTAAAACAACTCTTCTATTTTCTCTGCAGCAAGCTCAGCCTAACACAGACTGGCGTTTCTCTCAGACCCAGAGACCTGGAACAAGTGGGTAAGTGCCTCTTTCTCCATATATGTCTGGCGAAGGTTTCTTTCATTTGCATGCCACTTTCAGGGCTGAAAAGTCCTCAACTCACAGCTCTGAGAATGGATGTTCCCTGTCATTGGGAGAACTGACCAGCCAAAGAGTCAGAAATAGGGCTGCTTCTATGTCAGCTTTGTTTGCTGGTGGTGTGACAGCTGTTGTTTGTTTTGGTGTCTACAGCTTAAGGAGGACAGTCAGGAATCAGAGGCAATTCCAGGTGAACTTATGAGATGGTTAAAGGACTGGAAAACATGCTTCACAGAGAAAGGCTTCTTTAAGGCAGATTTTGAGCATTTAGACTAGACTCAGAATCCAAAATCTTGATTATTCCCCTTGCTACTGGAAATCACTGTGTGAGTCCCTTTACCAGCCATGGATCCTTGAGCTCTGTGCTGCTGAAGTGTATTGCCTGCTCTGGCTTGAGCACCTCATGCCAAACCACTGTGTAGGACCCTGTAACAGCCAGAAGTTAAGTGAATGAGCCTGAGGTCCCCAAAGGCCCCTCTAGAAGAGTGTGTCCCAGCCATATCTAATGCAGCAGGAGCAGGTCCCTCATGCAATGCCACTGTATGTCCTTTCTCCTGTGGGCTAGTCTGGCTGAACTGGAGTTGGGACCCCCAGATCCAACTATATTTTTGGGGGAGTTTGGAATCTTTCTTGCGGTCCTTGGGAAGTACCATCACCAACACGGGGTGGTTTATCCAGGTGAGGAGCCTTCTGCATGCTTCCCACTGGAGCTGCACCACTGAGCAGATGGAGGCTAAAGAAGAAGAAGAAGAAATGAAACCTGTGAGTCAGAAGACTCACAAGAAGGATGTCTTCTAAGGTCTGGTCTTGCTCGCAAAACCATGGCTGAGTTTTTGCCAATTTTCATGTGATGTCAAAAAGATAAGAAACCCTGACAGAAGAGCAGCGACCTGCCTCCCAAGATAGTTCCTCTCTCTTGATTGTGCACTCTTTCCTCTGGCCCAACAAAGTTTGTTTTTCTTGGTCCACATGAGAAAGCACTGAGAAGAAAATGTTGAGCAGATGCCCTTCTCCTCTCACATCTTCCCTCCTGGTTCATAAGCAGGGTCAGGGATCCTTCTCAGATGGGGAACTTCCTTGAGGTTACTGTCTATGAGGAGACTGGGTCCAGGTTAATTTACATGTGAAAAAATTATATCCTTTGGGGCATACCCAAGAACTATACCCTTAGAGCAATCAGGAGTAAATTCAGATACTGTGCTTCCTTGGCTGGCTGGGTCAGGCCCTGTATCTCTGAGGAAAAGAGAGGAGCTCACACCACTGTGCTTTTGTCATTCCTGGTGACCACTCAGGCAGCTCCCTGGAGGTTTAAAGGGTACCACAGGGAGCATCAGGTTCTGGGTTTCAGTGTTGGAACTTACAGTTAAACATCTGCAGCAGCTGGTTGTGTCTGAGTCTTTCTCTGGGTCTGGCTCAGTAATTTAGCATAATAGAAAATTAGACTGCTATAACCAAGTTGTTACAGTGGTTAAACTTTGTTACTAGGCTTTTCTAGCTGACAAAGCTAAAATGGAGTGAGGGTCTGATGTAAAGTAGATAAAGCATTCCTACTAGAAACCAGCCATGGACTTTAAAACAAGGCTGTCGCTGGAACAGTTTTCTCAGAGGTCTGTTGAATTCCCCATCACTGACAACATTTTAATCAAGGAATATCTTTCTAACCATTTATGCTCTAGTTCAAATGACACTTAACAAAGCCCTGTTAATGCAGAAGTGCGCCAGAGCTGCTGTAATGGTTTGGTTATGAGAAGCGAGTAAATGAGCCCCATCAGAGCAGGCTTGATTACTGCCTGTTCTAGCATCATGCTGGAGCTCTTCAAGGCACAGAGCTGATGCAGTCCAGGCCTACTTAAGTCAGTGACAGGGACATTTTCTCAGGTCATGGGACAGTGACCTTCACTCCAGCCCCCAGCCTCTGCCTGAAGCTCCTTACAGCATGTGGGGTGGGAAGAGGGGGGGCAGGAGAAAAGGCAGCCTCAGAGACTGTTCATGGGGAGCTGGGCTAGCATGACATGTTTGGTTCTGGTGCACAAGCCGTGATGTTACCCTCGATGATCTGTGAGCTGGGTGCCCACAGTAGTCCCTGAAACAGACATCAGTGGCTCCTGTCGGTGCCTGTTGAGGGCTGTAGCATGGGCTGCCCAGGCTGGTCCCCGGGTTTGGAGAGGGACTTTGCCTAAGAACAGGCTGGTACTGAAATAAGTCAGTGGATTTTAATTCCTGTTGATTTTCCACACCTGTCTGTGTGCAGATTCCGCATTTTCAATGAAAGAGCTCTTGATGATTTTTTTTTCCTGTTTCTTTTATCTTGTTTTAAGTTAAATCAAGGGAGATGTTTTTATTCTAAACCTGTTACAATACTGAAGGATGGAAATACAAAGTTCGGCATGTTCAGTGCTCAGCTGATATCTCTCTTGTGATCAAACAGGCAAATCCTGAAGAGCAGTCCATTCCCTGTTGTGCTTTTCCCAGTGTTTTGATATCTGTTGTGTGAATTCCCCAGACACTGGTTGGTAGTACAGTTATTAAAGAGAGTGCAAGGCCAGCTGCTTGAGCCCTGTTACGCTCTCCAATGTTATCTCACTGTATATCCTGCTGTCAGGTGAAAATCTCTAGCTCTCTGAGCTGCAAAGCTTGGGGGACACAGACCACTAAAAAAAAAAAAAAAAAAAAAAAAAAAAAAAGGGATGTGCTCTTAACTGCATTTGTTTGACCCAAATTAAATACCAATAAAGACAAGAAAGCTTAGGCTAGTGGTTTGAATGGATCCCGGAGGGCAGTCCAGCACTGACCCTAAGCCAGAAAGCAGGCTTAAGCCCATGTTGTGATTTCTCTTTTACTGGGAGTTGGAGAAGGAACAATTCAGTCTTCTCTCAGCGTAGCCCTGCCCACCAAAACAAAGCCCACATGTCTCTGAGCACCTGGAAAACTCAGGATAAGCTCAATAGGGCAGGAACTGTCTCCTGATCTCATATATTGCTGCATTCAGGATGCTGTTACAACACAGCAAAGAGAATTTGATCTTTGTTCTGAAACACAGGAGAGCTGTGGCGCACATGCTCAGAAAATAAGAGCTCAGGCAATATCCTTTGAAAATGTAGTAGGGAGTCAGACTTGAGTAGACCAATTCTCCATTAATCTTGTTGGGAGAAAGAGAAGGATAGATTAATTCAAAAAAAAAAAAAAAAAAAAAAAAAAAGCAGCACCTGTGCTATCTCTGGGCAAATGTACATGAATACATGAATGATACTGAGCAGCAGATGCCATTGCCAGACAAATTAGATCAGTGGCTGGGCTGTAGTGGAGATTACAGCAATGAATTGTCCAAAGCGAAGGAGATGTACAGTCTGGCAGCATTGCAGAACATCCTTGTGGGGTCAGCAGTCCGGGGTCTCCCTGGTGGCACGTGGGGGTATGGAGGGAGAATGCAGGAACTGGGACTGGTACTTGTTGCTGTTTCACTAGTTGCCAAAGGAACAGAGATCAGGTTTGTGCCCTGTGTGTTCACGGTACTTGTCTTACCCCTGTAACTCCTTGTTTTGATCTCTGTGTGATGGTTTATTCAGGAAAACACCAGGATCAAGTCAGGATTTCCTTCCCAGAGGAGTGGGGAGGGTTCTGTGGTGCTCACAGGTGGGCATGGGAGGGTGAGACATCCCGGGCTGAGAAGTGCCAGTGTGTCCTGGGCAGCTCGTGGAGGAGTGGGGACAATCTCAGGCCATGTGGGCAGGCTAGAAGGAGATCCCAGGCAGGAGACACCCCAGAGACCATGGTGGGGGAACTCACAAGGAGATGGGAAGCCGTGTGGGAATTCCAAGTCACTCTGTGGGAAGGAGGAACAAAGCATGCAAAGAAGATACAGAGTATCATTTCACACCTCCTCTCTCCCGTTTGTTTTCTTTAATCCTAAATGTCTCGGTGCTACTGGTTTCCCACACTGTTGCAAGCCAGACTCCCCTTCCCAGGGCCAACACAGTTTGTTAAACAGCGTCACAGCCACCTGGTCTGACCCCGGCCATCATCACCCAGGCTGTGCAGAGGGAGGAAGGAGAGTGCAGCAAAAGGCTTTGCAGCAGACAGCAGAGGTGCCCATAGGAGAGCTATGAAGGAAAAGGGTTTTTCATTCTTTTTTTTCATTTTTATGCCCGAGCTCCAAGAGTTGGGCTTGCAGGGCTAATGACAGCCTGCCTGTGCATGGGAACCAGGGAGGGAAAAAAAGGTGTTCCAAGGATAGTCCTTAAAGCTCTCAGGAGTATTCTTGGCATGCAGAGTGTGCAGGTACCACCAAAGGGTGACTGCAGCTCGGGGGGCTTCTAGTGTGCGTTTGGGATGGGCAGGAGGTCCCACATAACAGCAGCACCCAGCAGCACCAAAACACGCTCCCATCAAAGGGACCCCACATGTGCGGGTCGGGGTGGGACATCTCAGAGCACACAGCAGCTGGGGCCAGAGGACAGAGGCAGAGGGACACACCGACGTTCATGGGTTTACACGGTGCGGGGGCACATACACAGCAGAAAGACTACTGGCCACTGATGCAGGCTTTAGCATGTCCTTCCTAAAAAAAAAATACTTGCTAACCCAGCAGCCACAGGCGTGTCTGCCGGTGTTGTAACCCCCGAGGAATTTACATTACAAGTTTGTGTAACATTACATAGTGGATACAGTAGCAAGTGCCACAAACCATATAGGCACAGCTGCACCAGTGGGGTTGTCTGGGTAAACACTGACAGATTGACCTTCTGTCCACATTTTGATTGAAAACGTTGTGAAAACTGACAGACTGACCTTCTGTTTTCATGGCCAAGCTGCAGCCTGAAGCAGTTCTTTCCCTCCCTTCCAGTGCTACCGCTGGGCTGCAGAGCCAGATCCCCGTGACTGTGACCCCTCTGTCCCTCTCATGCCCCACTATGGCTCTTATGGCGTCTTTTCATGGAAACAAAGGAGGCTTTAGGTTGGAAGGAACCTTCAAAGATTCTTTACAACGGGCAGGGACACCTTCCACTAGCCCAGTTGCCCAAAGCCCTGTCCAACCTGGCCTTGAACCCTTCCAGGGAGGGGGCAGCCACAGCTTCTCTGGGCAACCTGTGCCAGGGCCTCACCACGCTCGCTATAAGGGATTTCTTCCTTATGTCCAACCCAAACCCTACCCACTTTCGGTTTAAAACTGTTGCCTCTTGTGCTGTCATACCAGGCCCTGACAGAAAGTTTTTAGCTTTCTTACAAGCCCCCCTTCAATACTGAAATGCCCCAGTAAGGTCTCCCTGGAGCCTTCTCTCCTCCAGGCTGAACAACCCCATCTCCCTCAGCCTCTCCCCACAGCAGAGCTGTCCCAGCCCTCGGACCATTTTGGTGGCCTCCTCCGGACCCGCTCTCACAGGTCCATGTCTGTATTGTGCTGGGGGCCCCAGAGCTGGACGCAGTGCTTCCGGGGGGTGTCAGGGGAGCAGAGCAGAGGGGGACGATTCCCTCCTCACCCTTTGGGCACACTGCTGGTGATGCAGCCCAGGATACAGTTGGGCTATGAGTACACATTGCCAGCTCGTGTCCCACTTTTCACCCACAGGTACCCTCAGTCCTTCTCCACAGGGCTGTTCTCAATCCCTTCATCCTCCATCGTGTACTGATATTGGGGTTTCCCTGACCCATGTGCAGGATCTTACACTTGGCCTTGTTGAACCTCATGATGTTTACATGGGTCACTTCTCCAGTCTTTTAAGGTCCCTGGTGTTTTCCACCACAATATCTGCTCTTGCTGCCCTCTTGTGCACTATGCAGTGAGGGCCTCTGTATGCTCCTCTTCTCCATTCCTCACCACATCTGCAGCCTCCTGCTTTCTCTGAGCCCATCCCCAGCACCACTGTCACCCCACACAGCACCCCAGCCTGTGCCCAGCTCTGCACCAGCAGCAGAACAAGCAGCTTTTGCAATTTCCAGCTATCGATGTGGTGACAGGTGAGCTTGTGGGCCAGGCATGGCTGGTAACTGAGCCTTACCCTAGTAGGAAACACCAGTGAGGGTCTTTTTGTTGATTTGCATGCAAATGGTGGAAGAGTAGCATATCAGAAACTTCAGATCTGGTTGAAACCACTCAGCAGTTTCCAGAAGCCAGGGCTAATAGAATCAGTGGATGGGCAGCATGGGGGAAATAGGTTGAAAAAGGGAAAAGGAGACAGTTGTCAGGACAGGTGTCGCCAGGAGAACATGCAGCTAGTGGGACATGCACCACAGCTGGTGTCACCATGGTTCCTGGGGAAGGCCAGGAGCCCTGGGAGCAACTGCTGGCCCTTCTGGGCTGTGCAGGTTTCCCACCCTCAGCTTCTTGTTGACAGAGCCAAGAGGAGCAGCAGAAATTACTGCCACCCTGGGAAGTTTAGGAAATAATTTTAATCCTCAGGTTTCCATCCCAAATGCACTCAAGCGTGCAGTGGTATTTGCTTTGCCAGGTGAAGTTCCACGTTTTGCAACACCATGCAACAGTCTTTGGGCTAAAATTACCCCTTCTTCAGGCTGGTTTCTATTTATCTGCCTGTTCAGATGCTTGAGTGGTTGCTCTACTGTTCCTGCAGCGTGCAGAGTGTGGAGCTGCTCTCAACTGCCACCCCAGGGCCTCAGGAAGGTGTGAGTGGAGCCCAGCAGCCGAAAAAATCACAGCACTCTGGAAATTCCTTTGAAGTCATTGCTTTGCAGAAGCAGCCATAATCTAAGTAATACAGCACTCTCCTAAGATTGAGAGCCTTTGCAACTTTAATGTGAGCTGCAGACCCCTCAGTGAAGGAAGAGTTGTGCTAGTAAAGGGGCTCTGCTCTGAAGGAAGAGTTTTTACCCTGTCAAAACCTCTGGGGCTGCAGAGCTCAGATCACCAGCTCTGTTGGTGTTCTGGTGTAGCTTGTGTCAGATCCTGTGGAACCTGAGAGAGGAGTTGCCTTTCTGGGGAGTATTTGAGGTGGTTGTTCATGCCTGATGATGTAGCCAATGCCATCCCCCAGCCTGTTTGTGTCTTTTGCTCAGTAAACACCTTGGAGGGAACCACAGAAGCCCAGCAATGGCTGGATGGTCACATCTGTCAGATTTGGTGTTGCCCTGGTGCGTCTTGAAACATGAGAGGTTGAAAATCAGTCAGAAGCTCATGGTTTTGGGGTGCTGGAGTGTGGCCAAAGAAGAGCAATGAAGCCAGTGAAGGGTATGGAGAACAAGTTTTATGAGAAGTGGCTGAGGGAACTGGGGTTGTTTCCTCTGAGAAAAGGAGGCTGGGGGAGACCGCATCGCTCTCTACAGTTACCTGAAAGGAGGTTGCAGCAAGGAGAGTGTTGGCCTCTGTTCCTAGGTAACAAGCGCTAGGATGAGAGAAAACAGCCTCAAATTGTGCCAGGGCATGTTTAGAAGGGATATTAGGAAAAATGTCTTTACTGAAAGGGTTATCAAACACTGAAACAGGCTGCTCAGGGAAGTGGTTAAGTCACCATCTCTGGGGGTATTTAAAAGACATGTAGATGTGGTGCTTAGGGACATGGTTTAGTGGTGGACTTGGCAGTGTTAGGTTAAGGGTTAGACTCAATGATCTTAAAGGTCTTTTCCAACCTAAATGATTCTATGGTTCTATGAATGTGGTTTCCTATCAAATGCTGCAGAGAAAACACTGCTTTAAGGCATTAGGATGCTGCTCAGAGCCTGGATTTCCTCTGAGCATAGGCTACAACCCCACAATGCAATTTTGGGATGCTGGGACAGACAGGAACTGTTTTGATGCTGGAAGCGGGAGTTGTCCTTGAATAACTGCTCTCCTTTCCCTGCCTTCCTGAAGAGCTGACCCAATACTGGGATTGGAAATGGAAGGTTTTGTAGTGATGTGTCCCGGTCCCACCTCACCTCCTTTTCCACAGCCAGGAGACCACAGAGCTGCACTGCCAAGCTGTGCACAATACCCGTGAGCATCCCTGCTTGCAGGGTTCACCCTTTTGTCTATTAACAGCCCAAATCTCAGCAGATGCAGTATCTGAGCTTCTTTCTAGATCATGTAGCCTTCTTCAGCTGAATGTTTGCTTCCCTTATTGACCATCTTGGGCCAATAATCCCTTTATCTGCATTGTGATGGCCCTGAAGTCTGAGCCATCCAGATCCTGCCAGGCAGGACAAAAGCTGAACAGACTTTTATGAAGAAAGAGAAATATTATAATTATGGGACATGTTTCTCATTCTGGAAAGCCCCTAGAATATCAGGAGTTTTGTCATCACAGTGTTATGTATAGAAATGTTATTTTAGGTAATTTAGCAGGTGCTATGTGAACTGGTTTAATTTTTCTGTCTCCATCTGCTTCTTGCGCAGCTGAGCACATGCCATGGCTGGCTGCAGAGGCACAGGGATCTCACAAATAGGCACAATAACCTTTCTAAAGAATTTCTCAAAATATCCTTCCTGGCGTGTTTGGGGCATGGATGGCGGCAGGGTGGATTGGGTGAAATAATACTTGTCTCAGCTCCAGCTCATCCAGGAGGAATGAAGAACCCCTGGGAGGGGGGATTGTCCCTGGTCCCCGTTTTAGAGACATCATGGCCTTTTTTTGTTCTGCCTCTGCCTGGCAGAGCAGTATCCCAGCAGCTCTTGCTGGCTGAAAGTAAGGACTTGCTGGTGCTTTGGGAGGCTGCAGATCTTCCCCGTGCTTGCCTGCTAGCATTTTCAATCCCATCTTTGCGCAGTCATGATCTTAAAGCTGGGTCTCATCCAGATCCTCTCTAGCCCTTGTAATTGCATTACAGAAGTGACAGGGAATGTGTGGAGCTGGGGGAGCATGGGGGAAGGGCCAGCAGCATCCTCTGTTAAGAAAGGGAGAAAGGATTGTGGTAATTTTGGATCTGGTTCCTTATTTTTGGAGGCTAGGGGAGGCAGGAGGGTGGTGGGCTGTAGGCTTGGGCTGCAGGAGGCTTGTGTGGGTGACGGGACAGAGGGATGCTGACCCTGGGGCTGCATCCCCAGCCATGGGACCGTGTCCCCAGGACACCTTGAGTGTAGCAGAGACTCAGCACCAGCAGGGACAGATCTGTTCCCTCTTGCTTGTCACTTTGCCAGTCGAGAAACACGCAGGCTGAGATTTTATTTCTGCTGCTGCCTCCGGCTGGAGCTGTGTGTGGGAGGCGGAAGGG
>NW_020799117.1:20016190-20030163 GCF_003259725.1 Athene cunicularia | reverse complement strand
GGGGGCAGGGAGGGCTTAGAGGAAGCTGGGAGAGAGGAAACAGCAATGAAGGGGAAGTTAGTCTGGGGCTGCAGCCTGGGGGGAGCAGGAACTGCCCGGGAAGGGGGCTGGAGGAATGGGCTTGAAGATGCCCCCTGAGCCTGGGAACTGGGTGGGGAGGGGAGGGCAGAGTCCTGCCCCAGCCAGCCTCCCGGTGATGGGACGGGGGAAGCAGCAGCCAGAGGTGGGGAGCAAATGGGAACAAAAGGGGAAGAGGCTGGGAGGAGACACAAAGCCCAGCCACATCCCCCTCCTCAGAGTGGGAAAGCCTGGCAGCAGCTGGGGCCATGGGTTGGGAGAAGTGATGGCTGGGGTGCCACTGTCATAGGAGCCAGAAAACCTCAAAGGAGGGAGGATGCTGAGGGTGTCCTAGGAAAACCCCCCGGCCAAACACTGCCCACAGTCCTGCCAGGCACCCCTGGGGTGCCAGGATCTCATCCATGGGGTGCTGAGTTGTCCTCTCCAGCCCCTAGGGCTGTGACAGCACCGCTCTGGCATGAATAAACTTCAGCTTGTTGTGGCACTGCTACGGCTCGTGTTTCCAGCTGCACAGTGAGAAAAACAATTTTTCAGGAATCCACTGGGCAGTTGTGCAAATAAATGTTTGCGAGGCCTTTGGCTGCCATAGTGACGAGCTCCATAGCAACTCCACAAGGAAATGAATAATTCTGTGCTCGAAGAGGAAATTAAAAAGGGATGTGGTGGCTGGGGGTGCCACAAAAGAGCTGGTCAGTAAAGCTCCCTGGTTCACCCTACGCTGCCTGGGCAGATGCTTGTGGAAGCCCTCTGTAATGGGGCAGCTTAGCGACATGGTGTGGCTGTGTCAAGGCTGCAGGGCAAGCCTTTCATTTCAGCATTCCCTGATTTCCGTGTAGCCAGGTTTAATGAAGGCATTTGCAGATTGTACACTGGCTGTACCTGCCTCTGCTGGCACAGCCCCAGTCCTGTGCTTCATGTCCACCATGCCCTGAGCCCCCTAAGATGCTGCATTCCTGGGTTTGTCTCAAACGTGGGTTCACTTCTCTCTCCGGTCCTAGCTGTGCTGGAAACGTTCCCAAAAATGAAAGCCAGCTCTTTGCTGAGCTTTGAAGTGTGGAGTAGAATTGAACAGAGAGGAAAAAAAAAAATCTATCCTATGGGGGATGGGTTTTTAGAAAAAAACCTATTGAGTCGACGGCATTTGTATTAAAACCAGCAAGCCCTTGGAGTCATTTCCATAGGAACCACCCCCCCCCTGTTCCCAGCAGCCTCCCCGCAGCAGCGCCCAAGGCTGTGGCTGAGCGGGGAGCAGTGCTGCAAGGGGGGGCTCTGAGGTCTGCCTGCCTCAGGGGCGAGCAGGGCAGGGCAGGGCAGGCTGCTTGCTATTGAATTGGTGATTCACAGCTCTGATTCACAATTCCATCCTACAGTCATGGAAGATGGCCAGATCTGGTCATCAGCTGTGTGCCTTTTTCCAATACGAGAAGTTATTTTTGGGTGTTTTTAGATTACAGCACTTGTTTTTTGTGTTTTTTTTTTTCTGTGTCTCTGAATTCTGGATGATTGCACTGCAAGTAATTGAGGCACTTGAACTTCCTGCTTAGAGAAGTGAACTCAATATCATTTTTTGCAATGCTAAGGCATTTCTAAAATAGCTTTTCTGCGTGGCATCATGAGGAGTAAGCACACAGCTTTGGGGCTGTTTGTGAAAAATTTGGGAGCACTGGATGCAGGAAGTTTGCAGAAAAAGCCATCGGGTTTAACATGAGTCACCAGTGCACCCTTGCTGTGATGGAGACTGACTGGGTTTTACTGGTGAGATGGTAGCCAGCAGGTCAGGAGAAGAGATGGTTGCCCTCAGTTCAGCACTTATGGGGTCACATCTGGAGCACTGCACCCTATTTTGGGCTCCCCACTGCAACAAAGACATGGCCATATGGGAGCCACTCAAATGATCAGAGGTCTGGAGTCCAAGGCAGGGGAGGAGGTGTGAGAGCTGGAAGAAGGGTCTCATTGCTGTCTTCAGAGGTGCACAGTGAAAGGATGAGGGGCAATGGGCACACATTGCAACAAAGATTTGGAGGAGATGTTAGGAAACATTTTTCACCAAGGGGGAACCAAGGGAAACACTGGGGCAGAAAGCCAGAGAGATGGAGAAATCTCATACTCAGAATGTGGCTGCTCAGGCCCAGAACATCTGTTATCAAGTTGGGTCCAGCTGAAAGCTTGGCCCTCTTTTGCATGGGGTGTTGGACCAGAGACCTTTCCACCTTAGTTAGGCTGGGTGCTTCATGTCCCTGTCCATCTGAATCAGTCTGTAGTTTTGTGATCCCACAGGGCATTAAGGGGAGGTAGGGCTTTGGCTCTCCCCCTGACACTGGAGTATAGCCGTAACACAGGGGCTGGTGAAGCCCACCACGTGAGTTCACATGTATTCACTCCTTCTCTAAGACCAGAAGAGGGGAAAAGGCTCTGAAATGCTGCTTCTCTCACCCTCCTTCAGGGATGAACTTTCCTCTGCTCACTGGTGCTGTGTGGTCATGCTTTCCTGGGGGCACACAACTCTAAAACAAGAGCTTAAACCAATCTGAACAATATCCACAGGTTTCTTGGTACAGCTGCTCCTCTTGTACTGTGCACCAGAGGGACTGTCACTCAATCCCCTCCCAGGCTGCAGGGACTAACCACAGCCTTTCTTCCCCTTCTTTCTAATCCAGCCCTGCCTGGGCAAGTCCAGTGCTCAGCGGTGGCCAGCTTTCCTGTCTGTGCCTGCGTGCATCCATGGGGCCAAGGGTCGTTGGGGTGGAGAGTGAGGAACACCTGGTTAGGGAGCTCAGTGAAGTTGGGGTTCCTGGTGCTACTTCCCAGGTGAGTGCCCTGACCACAGGGTGAGCCTTTCCTTCCCTGCATTCTGCTGGCCTAGGGCACGGAGGCATGGCTTTGACAGGAGGCAGGAGCTTCTGTCCAGTTGCCCAAATGAGAGGTGGGAAGGGAGGAAAGAATCTTTTGGGAGGTGAAAAATGTGATGCCAGCACTGCTGCATCAAAGAGGAAGTTGAATCGGAACCTCTGATTTCCCAACAGAGTTCAAAGCGCTGGAATATTGCAATTAAAAAAAAAAAAAAACAGAAAAAAAAAAAAGAATTTGGCACTTCCCCATGTTTTGCCTTTACCCACACCCGGATCCCATTAGCATGCAGGGGCAGACCCCAAAGCCAGGAGCGGTGACTGGGAGGCACCAGGATGTTTCTTGGCAGCTTTCCTGCAGCTCTGAAAAACCTGGGAAACTCAGCTGCCAGCCAGTGGGGCAGCTGGTGGGGCAGGAGCTGCTGGAGTTAACTGGTGGGTAAATGAGTTGTGGTTTGCAATAAGGTTTAGGTTCTTAAGTCCTTTATTAGATCTAGCCCAGGGGTCTATTCCCAGCCCTGCTTGTGACATTAACAGGTCACTGCAGCCCCAGGGCTGTCCCCTCCTTGCCCTTGCTGCCTGGGCTCTGTGCACAGCACTGAGTGCAGGGCAACAGCACCCACGTCCATGGATCAGCACAACCATCATGCAAGCGCTGAAATCCATTGATGAGGTGAGCAAGTCTCACTGCTGGCCTTCTTGAAACTGTGCCACCACATGTGTTGTAGAGGAAGGATATAAATAGTTTTCGGGATGCCTGAGGTTGCAGCAGAAGGCAGGTATTTCAGAAGTGGTGCTGTCGGCAGTATCGTGCCAGGGCAGCTTCTGCCACATTAGGGACTGTTTGCATCCTCCACAGATAAGGCAGTATGAGAGCAGTGCCCTGTGCCTGGCTGGCAGTGGATCACGCAGGCGGTACAGAAGGGGAAGGGATGGATGGTCGTGTGGTCCTGGCACAGGTCTTGCTTGTCTTTGGACAAGTTACTTAAGACCAGTCTTTCCGCAGAGTACCTGAAATTGTCCTTACACTCAGATCTTGTGTTTCAAAGGAAGTTTGCCCATATATACCCCTCACTGGGTTCATACCAAGCTGTGTGACCAAGCAGAGCCATGTGGGGTCTGAGCAGAGCTCACAGGCACCCTTATCCATTCATCTGCAGGTTTTTTTCCTGCATGCAGAATATTGCACAGAGAGGACAGAGAAAGCTCTTGTGCATTTAGGGCTTCCCTCCTTGCAGAGCTTTGATGCAGATGAGGCAGCATCCTAGACACATTTGCTGCCCATGCTACAAGGTCGCTATGGCAGATACAACATTCAAGGATGGGTCCGTCTCAGTTCCAAAATGAACATATTGAGACTGTCCTGCATGTGAGGGCTGCAGCGGGTGCAACCAGTGGGGGGACTGAGGCAGTGGGATGCTCGGCATGGTGGCGAAGAGCCCATCTGCCACCCAGCATGTGGTGTTGAGTTGGCACTGGTAGTGCCTGTGCTGGCATTTGCAGCGTGCGGGGTGCCAAGTGCTCAAGCATGGAGTTGTCTGCAGGAGACCCCAGAGCTGGGGGAGATCTTGGCTGCTTGAGCATGTCTGAGCAGGGTTTCAGGGTCTGAGCAAGGCTTTGGGGTCTGGCAGCTCCTGGAAGTAAGGGCTGGGACTATAACAGTGGAGGAGGAGGCCACCTCCATGCCTTGCAGCCTGATGGTTTGAACACTTGCCTTGAAAACAGGCTCAGCTCTCTCCAAGGGCTTTCAAACCCCGCCATCTCACTTCTGGAGAGCTCCCAGCTGCAAGAGTGGGGCAGCCCTCCTCACAGGCGAGCCAGTACACAGCCAAGGCGCAGATTCTGGCATCCCAGTGGGCAGGAGAGACTGACTGGTGGTCTGAGTGATGTGGTCACTCAGGGTCAGAGCAGAGGAGGAGCCAGGAAGCTGGTGAGATGTTTAGGTCTCTCTGCTGGAATCAGGGAGGCTCTGGAGGGGCTCTGGGAGCACAGCCCTGACCTCTCTGGAGGGGAAGTGCCACCACCAGTAAACAGTGGCCAAGCACAGCTGGCACCTGGCAAACATGAATGCGGGGTTTGTTAGACTGCTCACAGACTGCTGATTGTAACCTCGGTCACAAAACCTCCTTAGTGGAAGTCTGATAGCATTCACAGAGGTTTCCCAGGCAGATCTGCAGTGCTCAGCCCACCATCAGCCAGTTCCAGTCAGGTGCCCACCTCCCTTCTCTCCTGTCCCTGTTGCTCCAGCCTCCCCAGGACTGTTTGCTGTTGGCTCTGCAGAGCTGGCAGCTGCTTTTGGACTCCAGTCAGAGCAAGTTTTGTGGTGCTGAGCAGCTGGCTCCATGCTGATCCTAAAGCTCACTATGCCATGGGGTCTTCATACCCTCTGTCTTCCAAATAAAGCAGCAGAATGGGGTTGTAGCCTGAAATAGCTTGAAAGGTGCATCCACATATGTGACCTGCAAAAGGAACACCAGACCTGGTTGTACAAGGGTGCATGCACCTCTGGGGCTTTAGGACCAGCATTTTTTTGTAGTGTTACATTTTATTGGAGGGATTTTGAGGTGATGAGGTGCTGGGTATCTCTGAAGTCAACAAAAGTTAGGTGTTGCTGGGAGCACCACTGAGCCCCCAAGTGCTTTTGGTATTGGTGGTTATTCTTCAAAAGCCTGGTGAAGGATGGAGACCTCTGAAATTGTCTTGACTCTTGAGTGTTATTTAATAGAAGGATTTAAAGCCAAACTATAGTAACTTGCTGTTTCTTTTCTCATAGCTCCCAAAATGGAGAGGAAGGTGGAGCCTGGCCGAACAACCAGTTTGACACGGAGATGCTCCAAGCCATGATCCTGGCTTCAGCAAATGGTTAGTCTCCATTGTGTGTGAGAAAACTGTAGCACTTGCTCTCTCATGGACATCTCAGATGCATGCTGTTAGATAAGATGCTGGTGGGCTTGATATATCTGGGTTAACTGGGGTGGCTTCAAAACCCCTTTAAGAGATGCTGGCGGAAAAGCACTGCTGTCTGTGTTACCCTGCAGAAGAGAGGGTTGGGAAGGATTCAGGCAAAGGTGACACCAGATAGCCATCAACATCAGGCATGCCAAAGACAGGGGTGCCTCTTCCACCCAAACTATATTATCTATGTACTGGACAGAATGTTATCCGGCTCATGATGTGGTGGTGTTACATGAAAAAGCTACTTGGTTCCATAAGGTTCCAGTAAACGAAATGTGTGCTGTGTTGCAACTTGCTGTAAGGTGGAAAGCCAGAAAGGTTTGCTCGTGGCTAGAGGCTGGGCCAGGAATACAGTAAATTCCAGATTCAGTATTCCCAACAAGCCTTATGTCTAGAGACACCAGTGCATGCTCTCTGCTTGCACTGGGTCCCTCCGCCGACCAGAGTTTGCCCCGCTGGCTGCTGCTGTCTCTGCAGTTGTAGTTACAGGGGTTTGTTTGGTTTGGGGTCATTTGGGGTTGGTTTGTTCTGCTTTATGTCTGTGCCATATGGAAGCAGTGGGCAGGGAGGGGTGTTCCCATGCATTCACGGTCTCCGTGGCTTTATATAAAAGAAGTGCAATTATCACTCTGCACAGCACTATGGATAAAGAGGCTGGGTTTCATACAGCCTTTATTTATAAATACCTCCAAGTCTTTTCCCCCTTGATTTAAAAATAGAAGCAACAGTGCAGCCATAAAACCCTGTGCAAAATATTTGGGATATTTCCTTTGAGCTGTTGGGAGAGAAGGAATCTGGGGGAGGAGGGATGGCTTTGGTGCTGCTTTCTTGGAAAGCTGCTGCAGCTGAACTTTGCTGCTCTGCAGACACCAGGCAGCCTGGAGACACAGCTGTGGTGGCAGGGGAAGGGGATGAAGGTCTTGGGCAAGGGAGTTGTTTACACTCAAGGGAAAGAAACGATGTGAAAATGTGTCTCTGCTCTGAAAAACGACCATGGAAAAATAGCCTTCCGGGTTGCATGTGGTTATCATCACCCAGTGCTTCCAGATCTGCTTTCCTTGCTTGCAAATAAAGCTGTTTTTCTTACTGCTGCTCCAGCCGTCCCTGGGATCTGAGAGCTGAGCAGGTCTCTTCCAGGTTAAGCACTGACTTCCATGTAGCCCCAGGCCCTATTGCAGCAAATCTCCCCCAATACACAAGTCTCAAACAGTCCTAACCTCTCCCACTGGCTTCAGTCTGTTCTGGGGGTTAATTTAAATCAGATCCATCTGTTAGCTAAGAGCTTTCCCTTCTGCAGCCCCAGGGAGAGGATGGCTCTATGCACTCCATCCTTTTCTTGCCCATGCTGGTCCCTTGCTGTGCTGGGTGGGTGGGTGGAAGGATGGATGGATGGATGGATGGATGGATGGATGGATGGATGGAGTCAGGTGGGGTCAGAGCACAAGCTTTTTCCACCAGCACTGTGTTTTCATGTCTCCTCTGCTCTCTGTCTCCCCCTTTTCTGCTTTCACCTGTTAAGCTAACCTAAGAGGGTTGATTGGAGAGGAGTTTGATTAGGGGCTGTGCTAACTGCCAATTAAGCTTTTTGCTACCCATTCTTAGGTAATGTTTCCTGGTTAATTAAGTGATCCTTATCCCTCACTGTCACCTGCTGAGCTCTGGGGTGACAGGTGGGACACAGTGACAACGGTGATGGCACTGTGCCTTTTGCTCACCCTCTCCTCCAAGTGTGAGCTGATCCTGCCAAGAGCAGTCAATGCTGACTTGTACTGCACCATGTCAAGCCCATGCTCGAGTCTCTGTCAAGCAGAGACCACCCAGGTGGTCATTTGCCCAGTGGTTAAATCACAGTCCTAAACCAGAGTGCTGGGAGAGCTGGTTCTCCCCAAAGTGTGTGACCCTGCTGACAGTCGGGCTTGTGCCTCCTTTCCTGGGCTCCTTTCCTCTGACTTCTTCACCTTTGGAGCAGAGAGCTTGGGAACATGAAAGCCAATGTTTTGAGCCATCTGAAGAGACAGAGGCAGCTGCTGAGACAGACGGAGGAGCACAGGTGCTCCAGGACACCAGACACTAAAGGGCAGGCATAGGAGGCACCCTGTCCTTAAAATACTCTGGCTTCTAGCAAGAATTTCTAGAGGTGCTGTGACATAGCAGGAGAGCAGATTGAAAGGCAGCCCGAGGAGGTCCTTCTCCCCAGCTCCACTGCCTCCAGACAGGGGCAAACATGCTATACTGGGGACTCCTGAAATCCCCACCAGCAGCTGCAGTAGCACGGGCTCCAGGATTGCTCCCGAAGGCAGCCCAGCCCCTCCCTCTGCGATGGCCTCTCCTCCCCTCTGCTTTACCAGGGTGATGAAGCCACTAGCTGGTTATTTTTACTGCAGTCCAAATTTGTGTTTTTCTCCTCCAGACCATCGGGATAATGGCTGGCTGCTGGTAAAGGCTGAGTGTAACCTTTCCAGTAGCAAGAGCTTAAGTGCCCTGCTTGGCAAGAGCAGCTCAGTGCCCAATTATAAACTCTATTGTCCCTGTTCTCTCTTCTTTTCAGCTTTAATGTCAATGTTACCTAGAAACAGCTCTTTGCTCTTACCCTCGACCAGCTAACAGGCTGGGAACTTCATGGGCTGCTTTTTCTCCCACGCAAAAACTGTGCTGTGACTGCAAACTAGTTCAAAGGGACTAGTTGTTCTGGATGGCACTGGGGGCCCCAGCTCCCTTGCTGCTCAGAGCCCTGGTGCATGTGGGATGGACCAGGGGGCAAGTGGGGCAGCAGCACCAAGGGCACAGGAGATGTCCAAGCCCACCAAACCCCAAACTAGGCTGTCTCCAGCTGGGGCAGCCTAGAAAAAAAAATCTCCCACACTGCCAGAGGCCATAGCCCACCTGCAAACCAGTCCCTGGCTGCAGCTTGGCCTGACAGCACATCTCCAGCCATCCCATCCCCGTTCGTAACACCCCAGCGGGTCTGGGGTTGAGTTGGTTGTTAATGAAACAAGCTGCTGCTGAGGGGAGCAAAGATTAGTGATAAATATCACTGACTGTACAGGCACATCTCCCCCAACCCTCTTCCAGACCAAGGTCTTCAAAGCCTGGCCAGGTCTGGGACACATTTAACGGGGACTATGGAAAAATTGTCCTGCTGGTGAATGCTTCCGCAGCGGAAAGCAAAGTGGCATCTCCCCACACTGGATTATTGTGTTTGTACACTGTCCTGTGGGTCCCCTGGCCTCAGCGCACAATATCCTGTCTGGTTTTGGACTTGCTGTGCGTTTTCCTCTGCCTGCTGCCACAGAGCAGCTGTAACTTTTCGAACTGCAGTTGCTTCATACTTCTGACCTCTGTGAGGGGATGAGCAGTATTTCAGGGGTTTGGTGAGATGTGGCCCAGTTTTTTGTCTAGCTTTCTGGCTGGCTTAACCACCTCCATCTGCTCAGGGGAAAGCTAAGGCAGCACAGAGGCGTGTACAGATCTGGTCTGGAGAGAGGCAAAACACGAGGGGACCAGCCTGCATTCTCTGCTCATTGTTTTTCTTTATTATCTCAGTCTCTCTGACTGTGAAAGGAGGGAGCAACAGCCCCAGACTCTGCTTTGGGTCCTTCGGGTGCCCTTGCTGGGTCCCTCCAGCCTCCCAGGAGCGTGTGTCGGTAGCCCCAAGCACAAAGCAGTTAAAAGGCTGAGATTGGATCCACAAGTATCCAATGCAGAGGCAGGGTTTTAGCAAACCATTTCTGAGCTGTGCTGTGCAAGGATCCCACCTTGAGTCATTGGCTGTGATGCTGGAACAGGTCATGCAGTGGCTCATGGCAACAGCATTGCTTGTGCCCTGTCACCCCTTCATGCTCATTTCTCCCCCTGTCTCCTTGCATCCCCCTTCTCTCCATCTGGTCTTTGTCTTCCAGCAGTGCCCCAGTATTCCGGGGGGGGGGAGGGGTGGAGTGGGGGGGTGGGCTGTGCCCTTCCCCCCTCTCTGTGATTGCTCTCTCTATGCTGGAGCTTTGCATCACGACAGGAATGAATTTGCTTTCCCCTCCCCCTACTCCCAGATTTGGACCATTGGATGTGCTTCAGCATTGATTTGCTTCATGCTCGGCTTCCCAGAGCCATTTTGTGGTACTGCAGGGGAGGGATTTTCTTTCTCATCTCATGTTCTCTGCTCCCTGAATAAGTCTGGCTGGAGAAATACTGGGGGCAGGGTTTTAAATGCAGCGGAAAAAAAAAATGGATTTCCCTTAATGCATTACTAATGGTTATGGCTGTACAGTATGTTTGTAATGGTCTGCTTTCGGAGGGGGAGTGTGTTTTGCTGTGGAGGCAGCAGCTGGGGAGGGGAGCAGAGCAGGCAGCATCAGGCAGAGAGGCGGGGACAGGCAGCCCCATCCCTGCCGAGGGCAGAGAAGAGGTTGCCCTGCCCCCGGCCAGCCTCCAGCCCCAGATTCCAAACCTTTAGCAGCGATGTGAGATAGGAAAAAGGGATTTTGGTGCAGCACCATGCTCCCCAGCACACACATTGCAGCCATCCTGTGGAGCAACAGTGCTGAGGGGTGGGGGTGAATGTCGATGGCACCGAGGTCTGGGTTTGACCCCCCATGGGAGCCTTCCAGGGCTGCTGGGCCTTGGGATGGGCTCTGGCTGGCACTAACAACCTGCCCTTCTCTTTTGCCCCCCTCCTCTGGCATCCCCCACAGAAGCTGCTGATGGCAACTCAACCCTGGGTGGCGGGACAGGCACCATGGGGCTGAGCGCCCGCTATGGCCCCCAGTTCACCCTGCAGCACGTCCCCGATTACCGGCAGAATGTCTACATCCCGGGCAGCACAGCCACCCTCACCAACGCCGCTGGCAAGCGCGATGCCAAGAATTCTGGCTCCTCAGGAGGCAACAAGAAGAAATCCGGGAAGAAGGAAAAGAAGTAGAGAAGAAAAAGGAGACCTTAGAGCTACAGGGCAGCCGGCTCCAGCACTCCCCCAAACCACAGCCCAGGCTGGAGGATGAATGTGAATTATTTGTGATACAAAAAGTAGGAAATGCTGCGAATGTATCTCATCATCATCAGAGCTAGGAGCAGGGTCTCGCTGCTGTTAGATCTCGTGATGAAAATGAATCCGGAAGCTAAACTGAATGCAAACAAGTGCCCTGTGAATACTTGCTAATGTTTTATACAATCCCTTGGGTATTAGAATATGCAAGGGCAGAAGGTCTTCTGCCAAGTCTTTGGATCCGATTTTCTCCCAGGTAGTCTGAGAAAAGCACAAGGCTTGTGCTTGGCTTTGCCCTGTGTAAATAATTTAAATGTGGAACTTTTAATTTATAGACCTTTGATCATTTTTTGGAAAGGAAAATGAAGTTCCTAGCTTAGAGCCCATGCTCCAAATCTTTGCTCTTAAACTTTCCATTAGTAAAATTCACCCCCAGTTAATGATAGTGATGGATTTATTGCTGAGAAGTTGGTAGGGAGTGCTTCAGTTCCTGCTTACCTGTTACCCGGAAGAAAAATACTTAAGTGTTTATATTGCATGAGTCAAAGGGAATATGGCAAAGCTGCATCCTAAACATTTTTTTTTAAGTGCAACCACTGATGGCCTGAAATATGAGACAAAAAAAGCGCCAACCTCCTGATGTCTGAGAGATACAGAATTCAATAAAAGGAGCATGCCGAGGCGTGCGGCAGCTGCCCCAGCAGTTCTAGGGGTCTCCCAAGAGCAGACACATCTCATTCCTTCTTTGCAGTAAATATTTATATGTACAGTCAATGTTCTTCTGGAATTAAAGCTAAGAGAGTCTCACTCCCCTGCGTCCAGTCAGCTGTCTGGCCAAGTCCCTGCCAAGGGGACCAGGGGATGATGCTTCACGTTTCTGCACACCGTGTCTGCATGCACATCCTTCACCTTGCACCTTCACTAGCACAGTTAGCTCCACGGACCCAGAGAAGTCCTCGCATGCCTACACAGCATGGTGGGAATGCGCCAGCAGCTACCCGAGCCGCCGCGCTGGGGCTGCTTTTGGCAGGGGGGAGGGATTGGTCAAGCAGGATGGGGAAACTCATTGCTTCTTATTTGTGGTGTAGACCCAAGTAAGGCCCAAAAGGTTGAGATTTGTGGTGCTGCTGGTGCATGGCTTTGGTGCAGAGTTGGTGACTGAGTAAGTGACACTTGGGTTGGTGGTGTTTGGGGACCAGACCTGGAGAAGGCACTTGAGAGCTGGAATTGAGCATGGGGTGATGCTGCAAAGCCAGAGAGCCCAGGCATCAGAGAGGCCCTTGTATGGGACCATGCTGGGCCAGCCTGGAGGAAGTGATGCTCCCATTGGCTTTGGGCTTTCCACCCCGCAGAGGGAATCAAAGGATGAGGAATAGAGTTTCTCCACATGCCCATCACCCTTGCACCAGGCCAGCTTCCCATATCAAAGCAGCACAAAGCCCCCAGGGAGGCAGAGGGGCGCTTTGTGCAGCCAGAGTGAGGAGAGGGGCTGCGGGGTGGCCAAGAAGGGGCCACACCAGGTTTCCCAGGGAGTGTGTGTTGTTTTTTTCCCTTTTTAATCACTAACATGTAACTCACCCGAGCAGATCCAGCCCTCTCAGCCAAGATCTGTCATGGGAACAGTCACCCCGCCACCACCCCCTCCCCAACCCCAGGGCAGCAGGAGCATCCGCCGTGTTTAATCTGGATCTGGCCACCTCCGGCGCTGGCTGCACTGGGAGCAGTTCCCACCCTGTCCCCCGCAGCTGCCACCTGCCCCCCTCTAGAAATGCTGTAGCTGAATTGTAGTCTTTATATTTCTTTTAAATCTGCAATCTGAGGTAGCATAGTGAGTGTTGTGTATTTAGTGGCGTGTTATTTTTAATCTTGGTGACTAACTTGTGAACACCAGTATTTTCAATTTTCTCTGTATCTTATTTCCATGTGGTCTGTGCTCTGAGTGTACGTGAAATGAAACACGTTTGCCCTTTCAATGTGTCTAATATTGAATTATACTTATATATTATATATATGCTTATATCCTTCTTATACCCATATAGACCAATGTCAATGTGTTACACGCAAGTTTTATACTCTAATATTTATATTGCTTTTTTTCTTTGGGGAAAAAAAATAATAAAATGGTTTCTTCTGAATAAATTGTATTTATTCTAATGGGAAGAGAGGGGCACAGATGGGGCCAAGACTGCCAGTAGGGTGGTGGTTCTGCCCCAGCCTGGCTCTGGCAGTGGGCATGGTTTTGGAGCACCTCAGTCCTTTGGCAGAGGGTGACATCGCTGTGGGTGGCACCGTTGTGCTCCCCACTGGCAGTTTTGGGGGAAGCAAGGGCAGACCCAGGTACACCCCACCAAGGAGACCATGTTTTTTCCAGCCCCTTCCCCACCCCCAAGGGATCCAGTTGCCCTTCCCCATCACTGGCAGGGATCTACTCTCTCTAGTCCAACCCCGAGGTGATCCAGTTTTTGTGGTGCCCAGGCTGTCTGCTCTGCTCCTAAGGGTGGGACAGAAAAAAGGGGGTGTCAGGCCCTATGTCCAGGATCCCCTGGCCAGGACAAGCCTCCACCCTCTCCCTGCCCGGGTGTCTGACACAGGTGGGTGAGAAACGTCCTGTGACTTGGGGTGTTGCAACCACGGAGGACAAAATAAGCTGCTGCTGGCCAGATGTGAGGGGGAGGGGGGAGGGAGGAGGGGCAGAGCAGCCCCTGAAGTCAGTCAGACAGAGAAACAGACACACACACTCACAGCCCAGGGAGGGAGAAGTGGGGAGGGGGCTAGGGCTGCCCTCCCCGCCCTTAGCAGAGCACAGGAGGCTCCAGGAGTGCAGGGCACAGATCTCCCCCCATTCCCATCCTCCACACACCCTACACCGCTCCCTGTGACTCCATCTGGGCTGCAGCTCCATGGCCTCCACCACACCACCCCCCCCAACACTGCCTTCACACACAGAGACAACCACCCAAACCCCACTTACAGACCAACAGACACTCCCCAAATCCCCCTGCACACCCAAGAGACACCCCTCTTCCCCCTAGTCCTGCTGCACTCCTCCAGACACCCCTGGAAATCCCCATCCACCTCCCATAGGGACATTCTCTGCCTCCCCCCCCCCCCATTCCTCT
>NW_020799117.1:20011907-20016140 GCF_003259725.1 Athene cunicularia | reverse complement strand
CCCCCCCCCCCAATTCCTCTGCACCCCACAGACCAAATCTCACACACACACACACACACACACAAGGTCCCAGCCCACAAGGGGAGGGCATGGGCGTCAGGATGGTGACAGGGCAGGGACCTAGAGCTGTGGGGCCCTTGTCATGCTGTGTCCTCTGCCCCCAGCCCCAGGGTTACTGTCCCTCCCACGTTGGAGCACTTGGAGTGTGTTAGGGGCAGCTCAAGGGGACGACTGGGGATCAATCACATCGACCCACTGCTAATGGGGACCAGTGCTGAGATCATCCAGGTGCCACCCATGGGCTGTCCCCAGCACCCACCCTGGCTGGAGTGACATCGTCCCAGGGAACTGGGCGTTGCTGCCCACTTTGTTGGGGATGCCATCAGGCACCTGGAGCTGGGGGTTGGTGGACGAAGAGGTGATGGTCAGGCCAGCAGGTCCCCCCCCCGAGTGACAGCCACTGCTGGTGGGGAGCAAAGGGGCTTTTCAGGGCTGTGGGTGTGGGTCTGGCACCAGGAGCCCACAGCCTCCCCAGTGCCCTGAGCCCCACCATGTCCCGGTGTTCCCAGCTGCTGGTGTCAGTGTAAGGAGGTGTGCAGTGTGAGGATGTGTATTGAGTTTCATTTTGTTTCTCCTCTTTGTTTCGCTAAAATCACCCAAGGGCACTGAGAAAAACGGGAAAGGAAATGCATAGAGACACAAACCTGGCCAATTAGCACCGATGAAGGGAACCTGGTCAGCTGCACTAATTAACAAAGACACGTGGGAGTGGGAACATGTTCATTGCAGCATGGTTAGCTGATGGAGGACATACTGACCTGGGGTGATGACAAAAGGGAGGCTGACAGAAACAGAGCCCAAGTCACAGCCCTTACAGAAAGGATGCCAAGAGGGTAGCAAGACCGAGTGCCCCGGCAGTCGCTCAGGCTGAGAGACCATCAGGGGATTAGAAGCGTCACTCCCAGGAAGGACAACTTGACCTTGGAAAGGAGGGGATGATGCTGGATGGGGGATGGGAGCAAGTCAGCGGGTGGAGGGAGGGGGTTTTTCACCTCCAGCCGTGGCAGGGGACTGAGGGACTCTGTGGCTGGAGCAGGACCCAGGGTTACATCCTGTGTGCCTGGCGCTGGCTGCTGGTGGGGGTGTGAGTGGCTGCACCCTGCCTCCTGCAAACCAAGTGTGCGGGGGGTGTGTGTGTGTATTCACCAGTAAAAACTTGGAGGTGGTTCAGCTGTAGAGGAGAGAAGGACTTTGGGTCTGGGCCAGCATATCAGGCAGATGAGGGTCTGTTCTGGGATGGTCTGAACATCCCTCAACAGCCAGAAGGGGCTCTACCCTAGTACCCTCCTGCTTGCTGTTTCACTCTACTACTTCTCCTTCATCTCCTTTCCCCTACATTGAGAGCAGCCCAGCACCTCTTCCCCCCACCCCCACTGTTCCTTGTCACCCTCCCAGGTACATCCATAACATGAGACCAGAGGAACCCCAGGCTGCTCTGCAGGCAGCTGAGCTGGAAGTCCTTGGTGGTACAGGAACAGGTTACACAGTGCTGGGGACCCTGCTGTCCTTCCTCTGAGGAGTGTTTCCAACTCAATGCCTGCTCCTGGTGGGGCTGGAGCCTGCAGAAGGGCAGTGCTGGCCCTGTCTCACCAGACTGTGGGGCCCTTGTTCACAACAGTGACATTTTTGGCCAGTTGACCTTGAAAATCAAACCAAAACAATAGGAAAAAAAAAAAAAAAGGAATTGAGCAAACCCAATTTTCCACTGAATTTGTGAGCTGAGCTGGCCTGCGGTCACTTGGCCCTGGGGAGGGCTGGGTGGGGAGCTGGCATCCTGCCTGCTGACATGCTCCTTGGCATCATTCTGCAGTCACAGGCTTAGTCCCATCAGGCAGATCCTCCAGCAGTGACCTCACCCAGCAAAGAGTGGGGGGAAAAAAAAATCACCAAAAAACCTGAATTGTCATGCAGCTCCTTCTTGCTCACTCCTTCAGGGTCCCTAAAGACAGTTGGGAGGTTGCCCTGGGTCTGAAGCAGACATTGGGAGCTGCAGGATTAAACAGGGCTTTGTGCTTTCCTGTGCCAAGAGCCTGTAGTTGGATTTGGAGCCTGCCTCAGAAGAAACCCCGGGGAACTGGTGGCAGCTGGGGGCTTCTCCTCCCATAAGCATATCAGCAGGGAGGACAGCTGATGGCATCAAAACCTACTTAGAAATCTTGGTCCTTGGGATAGAAAAGGTCTAAAAGGGACTCACTGGGGCAGTGAGTGTAAATGGCTGGGCAAGGAGAGCAGGTGCCCATAGCAGGGTGTTCCGCAGCCTGGCTCCCCGCAGCCCCTCACTGGAACATCCCCCTGGGATTTTATTTCCCCCTGACACAGCTGACGTCTCACACAACCTCAGATTCCTTGGTGGGAACAGAGGTTTCACCATCCTCTGTGTTCCTTCCTGTTCCATAAATCCACATCCAGATGCTGTGATTTACTTAATTATTTTTTTCTAACTGCTTAAGCTCAGCATGCAGAGATGGAAAAAAAAATTGTCTTTTGCTGGCTGAAACCTTGCAACTGTGGTGAAGGAGACAGTGGAGGGAGGGCACTGCCTGCCCTTTGCCAGCCCTGCCAGGGCTCAGTGGCTGCCAAGAGCTCATCCATCTCTTGGAGGAGCAGGGCCAGCCCTCAGCCACTCTCTGGGCTGCAGGAGACGAGGCAAAATAGCATGTGGTGGGATTTTGCCCTTTTGCAGCCTGTGTGACCTCGTGGTGGTCTCTGCTGTGCAGTGGCATGAGGTGCTTGGAGCCTGCTCTGTCTGTCCTTCCTCCCCTGTAGGGCAGAGCCCTTGCCCCTGCCGTGCTGGTGGCCAGAAGCCAGAGAAGCCTGGCCCTGAGGAGCGAAGGGCAGCTGCAGCCAAGCCCTGAAGTCATGGAGTGGGGGAGAGGGGAGGGCAGGGAGAGGGAGGCAGGGGAAGGAGAAGGATGCCAGGTGGGATGAAGGCAAACTGGGCAGAGGGGGGAGATGCTGTGGACACTACTGTTAGGCCACGGTGTGGCTGGAGGGGCTCAGCTCAAAGGCGACACTGCTGTCCCCATCCCCCCCAGAGCCCACACACTGCTGGAACTTGCTGGGGACCCTGTGATGCTGTGGTGGGACCTGCCAGGGTCTCTGTGACCGAGCTGCTGGCAGAGGAGCCAACCTGCCTCTGCAGTCAGAAACACCCCTTCACTCCCCGAGAGCCCAGTGCTGCCCCCCAAACCTATCCCTGGGGAGCCCCTGGTGGCACGCAGCCAGGCAGGGCTAATTCTCTCCCGGATGCCCCCAGCCCCCATCAGCCCCCAGGGAGTTTGGGCAGAGGCAGTGCTTTGGGAAACCCCCAGCCAAATAAAAAGTCAAGAAATGCCACTCATGGACAAAACGTTCCTCCGGCAGTGAGCATGGCAATGGGCAGGGGCTTCCTGTGCCCAGCGCTGCCTTGACAGCCCTTCTCCCTTTGGCACATGCCAAAAGTGGCCATGCCCAGTGTGGGGAAGGGGTTTTTGGCACCTTCTCCACATGAATGGGAAGCGATGTTGAGCCAAACTACCCAGAGCTTTGCCAGGGTGGCTGGGAGCAGGAAGAGGACTGAAGGTGGCTGTATTGAGGCATATCCCCCTTCCGGAGAACAGAGATGTGGGTGGCATCATGCCAGGGACAGCCCAGTGGCCAGGGTTTGGCTTGGGGAGCAGAGACATGCCCCAGAAAAGTCCCTTCCTCTCCCACAGGACTCATGACACATGGGATTTGGGTGCAGCCAGCCCACCTGGGTCAACCCCCAGTGACACAGCTGGTGAAGGGAAGGCAGCTGGTGAAGCCGTGCCAGAGGAGGACTCCCCCGTGCCAGTGTCACCCTGGCTCCAGAGGGCTTCGGGGAGAAGCACCCACGGCTCGTCCCAGTGGCAGGTGCACAACTGGTCCCCAGGATGTGGATGGGTGCCAGGGCCGGCAGGGTGGACTCCCCATCGTCCCCATCACCTCCTGACCATGGCACAGCCCCGGGGTTCCTGTGAGCTGCAATGGGGCAACAGGGGGGCTTAGACCCCCTCCCCAGAGATAAAAAGAGAAGGAGGGTCCTTGAGCTGCAGAGGGAGGGGGACAAGATGGGCGCCAGGGAGGGAGAGCAGCCAGATGGAGAGGAGGAAGAGGAAGAGGCAGACAAAGTGGCTTTGTGCAGGGCAGTGTCCGGGGCGGGAGGGGGAAGGT
>NW_020799117.1:19988527-20011857 GCF_003259725.1 Athene cunicularia | reverse complement strand
GGAAGGTGGGGGGGAGGCGTTGAGTGCATGAGATAGTTCACTGAGATGCAAGAAAAAAATATTTTTGTACTGTTAATAAATAAAGAAATACTTTTAAAAATAGTGCTTATTCTATCTCTCCTCCTTTTTAAATTTCTATTTTAGTTTCTGCTTTACAATGTACATGTTAGGCCCAAGTATGTGTAGGTAATTTATAAAATGATAATTATGTTGGGGCGGTGTGCATCAAAAACTTTGGATCCTACTGCTCTATATGATGCTGGTAGGTACCCCATGGTGTTAGAAACAAAAAATCCTCCCCCCTCCCCCCACATTTCAGCACCCTGGGACAATGTGGCACCTCTCCCTGCTGAAGCCCATGAGGTCTCTGCTGGGCCCTGCAGAGCTTTGGGGTGTCCCCACTCACTAAGCAAGCACCACTCCTATGCCTCTCTGAGGCCACCCCCATCTGGCTTTCCTTTGTCCTGGTCAGGCCCAGTGCCAGGTTGAAACAATTACTTTATCATGGCTCTTTTTTCCCTGTTTACACAGGACAACGGGGGTGCATTGAGCTGTGGGGCACCCTGCTCCCCACCACCCCAGCTCAAGACCTCCTGCTTAGCAACTTGTCACTGATGAGCTCATCAAAAGGCTGCTAAAAACCCCCAAAAGAACTAAGGAGATTTGACACAAACTAGGGCAATAATCAGGTGTCTGTCCTCATGTTTAAATTAGCCCAGAAGTCCCCAGCCTCCATGCCAGCAGGGACCAGCTCCTAAAAGCCCTGTGGAGCAAACACTGGCCAGTCAGCCCCATCCCGTACCCGCTGCAGCAATGGGGATGCCTTGAAGCAGAATGGGGGCTGGGGAAGAGGCAGGGAAGGACATTTTGAGGCACATGTCTGTCTGGTGGCAATATCCCCCAAAGATTGTGGGGACAGGGAAGACACAGAGGAGGATCAGGGATGGGGAGGAGATGCTGGTGGCAGCTCGCTGCAGCAGGAGGGGTTAGAGTAGCTCCAAGGGATCCTGAGGAAGACCTTGGTCTTGACCCACCACCAGCTTTCTAAAACCATGGCAGCAGGGAGGGGAGCAGGGCTGCTTCCTGCCACAGGCATGGGGTAAAGGCAGCGCTGCCCTGGGCAGGAGGGGATGGGGCTGATGGCAGAGGGGGTTTGGATGCCCCATAGGGTACCTACCATGAGATGACAGCAGCAGAATAGCTGCTGCAATGTGTGCTTGGCCCCAGGATGAGGAACACAGCCCAGGCCTGGTTGTCCATGTGTAAGCTTTTTGCTTTTTGCCCTTGGCTCCAGGCCAATGCACATAACCAGTTGCAAGGACAAACTCCTCCTGTGCCATGAAGCCAGTGCCACCAGCATGTGGCAAAGCATTTGTCCTTCCAAAGTGGCCATCTGGGAGAAAGCATCCTTCATCCCAGCAGAGCAGCAGGGAGCTGCAGCCTGGCCGATTTCTGGCTGGGTTGACCTCTAAATTCAGCCATCAGCCAGGCTGGGGCTGCTAACGTAAGAGCAAGGGCAGGAAGACCCCTCCATGGGGCCAAAAGGAGGGACACTGCTTGCAAAGAGCTGCCACAGGGGTATGTACACCTTTAAGGACAAGAAAGGCTCGAGCAGTATGACCAGGGCTCTACTTACTGTTTTATCCCTGGGTAATATCCATCACAGCAAGTATTTGGACAGTGAGGGTGGCTCCTGTCCTCATCAGCTTCCCCCCCTGCCTGGCTTTCAGCCTGGGTGACACCTCCAACCCCCAGACCCCACTCCATGTCTGCGCTCTCAGGCACTGAACCAGGTTTGCCAAGGTGGATTTTCTGTGCAGGGAACAGGACCTTCAGCCTCCTCCCAGGACACCATGGCAGCACCCAGCCCACTGCAGGCACTTGTGATGCTGCTCCAGCTCCTCAGCAGCCCACCCCAGCCCAGTCCCTGTGGCTCAGTGCCACGAGGATCCAAGTTTGTCTCTGCGCTAGCAAAATTATGACATGGATACAAGATCATATATTTATATCAAAATAAATATGTTTATTTCTCCATCTTTTGTACATACAAATGGTCATGGTAGCAGTGCTACCAGAGCATCACCTGCCCACAGCTGCAAAGCCCTGAAAAAAGGCTTTATATTAAGGAAACTATTACATGAAAAAGCTCTGAGGCAAGGCTCCAGGCTGGCCTGGGTGAAGCTCACATATCCCAATTTCTCTTTCATTTTGCAGCTTTCTGGGGCTGCTAAAAGCAGCCATGGGCATTTTGCTGCACAAAGGCAACTGCTGCTGCACTTATCAACCTGGCAGAGCTTGCCACCACCCTGACATGAGGGTGGCACGGCTCTCAGCCCTGCAAGAAGCCTTCTGATGGCCCAGGCACCGAGAAGGCAAATGGACTGATTTATTAATGGTCCTGGCTGCCCTTTTTGACTCTCTCATCCCTTCTGGGGAGGGATAGGAAGGGGTCAAGCCTTGCTTAAAGTGGGCTCCTGCTTCACATAGATTTGAGCGTGGGGAGTCCCTGGACCACGACCAGCACCATCCTGCCTGATCAACTGCTCAAGGCTGAACCAGAGCAACTCTTTTACCCTCTACAATCAGCATTTTTCTCTTTAAAGTACAGACCTCTTGCACGCAGGCATGTACCTACCTCTTCCCAAGGGCCTATCTGCAGCTGCTCGCTCGCTGTTATTCTCTCCAGTTCACGCGCTGCTGGGTTTGCATGCCGGAGCCAAGCACCTGGGATGGAAGCAAAATAATAGACATGAAGTGCATTTGAAGCAGGGAGCAGGCATCGTGCCCCACACAAAGAGCCCCGCTGGGCGCAGCCACCGCCGCTGTGAGGGGACTGGCGGCTGTGCCATGTGTGGCGCAGGGCTGCTGGGCTGACCTGGCACCAGGGCACACGGTCTCGGGCTGCCCAGCTTTTTATTAGCGCTTCCTACCTGTGACGTGATGTGATAACAACCCCCAGGAACACCCGAAATGTTATGAAAAATAGAACTGTATTATTATTGAACATAAAAGCGCATTAAAACTAAAAGGCTCGGCGGGACTTCAGGCAGGATAAGTGCTTCCAGTAGTGATTGGATGGGCAGAGGGTCCTGCAGGAAAGAGCCTGCCGTGTGTTGGGTGACTCCCAGCTATGCTGAAAGGCTCCCAGACCCTGCTGCATGGCCTATGCTGGCTCACCCCTCTCTGGGTGGCTCTCCAAGATCAGAGGGTGCCAACCTGCCTGCTCTCTGAGAGCATCCCCAGCCACCCCCTTTCCTTCTCCACCCTCCTGGTGCCCCAGCTCCTACCTGATCTGGGATCAATGTGCCTCCTCCTGCAGCAGCCAAGCTGTGTGCTGGTCCCAGGTGATGCTGGGCTGTTATGGATCACTCCATTACTTCAACATTACAAATATATTAAATTAGAGCAAGAAAACAACTCTAAACCTTGAAGCTGCTGGTGGGACAGAGCTGTTCCCATTGTAAACTACTGCACCAAGAGCCAGCACCCTGCAAGACAAGACCTGGGGTCCCTGCTTTGGCACCCCAGCACTGAGCTATGTGTAGGGAGCGCTGTGGCTTTACCCCCTGTCCCTGCCTTTCTGCCCAGTCTGCTCCAGCATAAGAACGGCAGATGATGTCCTTCCCCTTGGCTGAAGCCTTTGACCCTTCAGTTGTCTACAGGGGCAGACCAAAGAGCAAGAAGAAAAATAAATTATACTTCATAGCCATGCACAGATCCCCAAGTGAAACCATTTTACTTACTGAAAGCTCTCACAGGTCCAGCAGTTTTCTTGCCTTTGTCCAGGGACAATGCCTAGCTGGTGCAGCTGATGATCTCTGTGATCTCCTCAAGGATGCCTCCATCTCTTGTCACCTTGCTGGCTTTGCTTGGTTCTGAAAACAAGGCGTTGTTAAAAAGAGAGGGGGGAAGCAGCTCTAGGCCAGCTCTGGTATAGAGCACCTCCCTCAGGGCAGGCTGGGCTGGAGGAGCTGTCTGACCTCAGGACACTGCAGAATTAAGAAGTTCTTACCCTGGGGTCCAGGGCTGCAAAATGGACCATATTACTGGTTCAGACCTCTGCCTGTATTAACCCAACTCCAGCCAGCAGGCGTAGCTCCCCGAGGGCAACACTGTGACCCAGACAGGACTCCACACCTCAGGACACAACCTCCTTAGGGGGCCCCTGTGCACCACATGGGAGAGGACAGCAGTGGTGTGATGGATATTGCCTGCCAGGCTCTCATGGGGCTGTGCCAGCAGAAGACTACAGCCCCCCAAATCTCCCCATGCTCCACGCTTTGGCCTTATCCATGTAAGCCTGGCACTGCCTTCCAGATGCAGCTGAGTGCTGGTGTCCCAATAATGAGGCCCAAACAGCACCTACCCTTAAAAAGCATTTATAGTTTAAGGCCTGAGCTCATCCGGCTCATGATGCCACGCTCAAGCTGGCAGCCCTGAACCAGAGCAGCAGCGGAGCAGCTGCAGGCACTGGGGCAATCAGTGGTGGGCCAGCGTGGCCAGCTGAGCACGGCCACTGGCTCAGCCGCAGGCAGGGCGTGCTGGGGAGGCACTGGCACAGCCACGGGGTGCTGCCTGCACAAGCTCCTGCCTTCAGTGCTTCTGAAGATATATTTTTATGATTGGGAGGGCAGAAGGGAGGGGACCAGCTCTGGAATATAAAGCCACAGCTGAATCACTGCAGGCATGGAAATTAACTCTTTCAGAACTGAAAACCTTTCATGCTGTCACCCTGGCTTCTGAAATACCAAGGGCAGGCACAGAGAACTGTGCAGAGAAGACAAACTATAGGCTCCTGTGCAGAATTTAAAAGCCTTTTGGAGACTCTGTTAAGTAGCTATCATGAATCCAGCACCCCTCTCTCTGAGCCCTGGAGCACCCCTGAAACTACTCCTCACCTCTCCTTACCACACCTGCCTCTCCCTGTCCTGCTCACCAGCCCCACAGGGTGTCCATTTCACCAGTGGTGCAGTAGGCAGGAGACAAGACTTAGGAGTCTGTCCCTCACCTCCTCAAAACAGAAAAGCAAGACAAACGTGTGCTGTGGACAGGAGACAGCTAGGACAGCCCTTCTGCCCTGTGCACAGCTGGCTGATGTACGCAGATCACGTGCAGAGCCCGGCTGGGAAGGGACCAACAGTCTCCAAACCCAGACATCGATCACCCTCCACCTTCCAGGTCTGCTGGCGAGATGCTCCCTGTGCTAGGGAGCATTTTTCAGTGCTGGACCCTGGTGTGTGGGTGCTGCTGACGGGTCAGCCCCTCCAGGGGGTCTCAGGTTGCTGCTGCTGGGTTGTGCGAGAACTGCCCAGGAGCTGCTCTCCCATCTCCTTCCCTCAGCGAGCAGGGAGGTAGCATTTGGTTTGCGCAGACAACACAGGGAGCATTCAGAGCTGCCAGGCTTTGTGCACTGATCCCCTCGGGGCTACAGCAGAAAGGAGCAGGGAGGGGGGGTGAGAGACTTCCTCCCAGCTGCCAGCTGGACCTTAGCATAGCTAGAAAGAGCTGAAAGAAAGCAGGAGCCTGTACTCAATGCACTTCTTGTCTTCTTCATCCCTCAGCAAAGCCTCCTCTCCGCAACAGCCTCACACTGATCCAGCAGCCCCTTCTCACCCCAGGCTCTTCCACATCCCCCAAGCCCCAACCCACAGAAGCTTCTCACTCCCCTGGGCAGAGCTGTCCTCCTCCCGCAGCCCGGCTCTCCCCCAGGCCAAACCCTTCCCAACAGACAGCATGAACCCAGAAGACTGATCCCTCCACCTCCGCTTCCTGCAGGTCTCAAATCCTCCCTCACGTTCCCACTGACACTCTCTCATCTGTCTCAACCAGTGAATTTTCTCACATCCTCCCACTTTTTTCTTCCATAAATGTATTCAGTTGCTTTTTTTAACCCATGTAAACTCTAAGCATCTGCAACATCCTGTAAAGAGGAGGGCTGTGAAACTACAGCTTGGCATTTAAGTCTGCCCCTCCCAGGTTCATTCAAGCTCTTGCAGAAGAGACACAAACATCACCAGTTTATATTTCATATGTCTCCTTATGCCCCTTTTCTGGATTAAGCAAACACAGGTCTACTCAGTCAGCATGTTGCCTCTCTCTGCACCTTATCTTGCTTCTTATGATGCCCCTCCTCAGGCAGGGGAACCAGAACTACAGGCAGCACAACACATTTAAAACAAACAAAAAAAAATGCTGCTGTGGTGGCTTTTCCTTCCTCTCCTTCCTTTCCCAGGGATTCCTAGATTTTGGATGGGGATTTTGGGTTTTAACTACTGCAGAGCACTGGGCTGACATTGCCACAGACACCCCATAAAGCCCATACTTCACTCCAAGGGGCAATGGTCAGCTTGGAGCATCCCTCTGCTCACTTCACAGTTAAGTCTTGTTTTTTCCTACCGAAATATTGTCAGAAATATTCCTACTCTTCACAGTCTTCCTAATGTATTTCATTTCCTGCCTTAGAGCCTGCTAAATAATGGATTAACAGTCATGTAGGAACATCCCCTCGCATCCCGTGGGACCTTAGCTTCTTTAGGAGACTGCAAGAGACCCCTTCGGAAATCCAGGTGGGCTTTATCAACTGATTTCTCATGCCATCATCATCAGGACAAAAAGAAAATACTGGAGCTACTGAACATTAATAGTATTTGGGGCAATGGCCAAGGGATTGCCAGGCTGGAAACCCATGCCCAAAGATGCTATTTTGGGTCATCCCCAGTAGATCTGATTTGAGATTGCAGTGGCTCTGCAGAAGACTGGCAAAATATTTCAGAGGGACTTGGAAATTGCTTCCTTCTCCTCCAACACACACAGATTTTTGCCGTGGCATGATTGCACTCACTGGCAAAGGCTGCAACCTGCCCTGCTCCCTGGCTCAGTTTGTGCATCACCGGAGTTAAAGATGAGCATCTTCCTCCCTCCCACAGACCCAACAACAGCCTGAGCAATGGGGCAAGGGGTAATGTATCTGCTCTGTACACAACAGCTTAATCCTGTCTGAACAAGAGTGCCCTTGTGTCCAGCTCACCTCAACCCTTGCTTTCTTTCCTTTGGATATCCAAGCCAGCAGCAAACTCGGGGTGGGAGAGATGGATTCACAACTGATTATCTGCCTTCACTTTGCTGAGTGGTGAAGAGCAGATGGCATATGCTTGACATCAGGGCAACAGAAAAGGACACTGATTGAGTCACTTCAACCACAAACCAGTTTTGAATCATCTGGCTGAAGCTCTGGGGGTAGGACAAGTGCCGAGCTAGACCAGAGGAAGACAGGGAGCTAGTGTGTGTGTGCCCTGCCATGGTCCGCACATCTTTCTCAGTGAGTTGGCTGCAACACTCCCCTTTTGCTGACCTCACTCCCCCACAACAGGTCCTTTAAGCTATTAAGCAGAAGCCAATGGATTTTCCTATTCCTTCACAGTCTAGGGATGAAGCTGCTCGTGGTTGAATAGACACAGCTGCCTGGGCAGGATGGGAACTGGAGATCAGAGCTGACAAGGCTCATATGCTGAGCTCCTGCCTTCCTTGGCAGCTGTGACAGGGGATGGAGAAATGTCCTGACAACTGGGGTGATGGAGAAAGACAACATATCCCCCTGGGAGAGCTCCTCGGGACTGCAAAGCATCAGGCAGAAGGCTCACAGAAGAAGCACCGGCTCCAGCAGGACCCTCTGCAAACACACTCTTGGAACACCACCTGGCAATGACAGAACCTGCACAGGCTTGGGACCCACTGGGGGTTAACCCCAGTGGGCAGCTCAGCCCCACAAAGCCACTCACTCACACCCTCCCAGAGGGATGGGGGCCAGAATTGGAAGGTTAAGGGCTGAGCTAGAGGCAGTTAAATAGGTAAAGAAACAGCTGAGCATGCAAGCAAAGCAAAATAAGGAATTCATTCACTGCTTCCCATCAGCAGGCAGGTGCTCAGCCATTTAGCAGCTGGTGGTGTTTTGCTGCCCACTGGGGTTAAACCATGACAGGACCACAGGGATATTGCACTGTACTGAAATCACCTTTTGAAAAGAAAAAAAAAAGGGGAAAACCCAGAGGACAGGGGAAGGAAATCTCACAGTGGCAGGCTGAGTTTAGTCTCACGTGCCTGGTACCACCCTCCCTGGCTCCTACCCATGAGCTTGGCCCTTGCACCAGGTGGGCAGTGAGTCAGGGCCCCTTGTTTTTGCACGTGTAGAAAGGGAAATCCTCCCCCTCCAAGGGAAGCTGGGTCTGAAACAGCTGCGAAGGCAGTGAGTGTTCCCCCCAGGGTTTTCACTACAGCAGGGGAGCTTCCTTCAATCTGAGCACACAGTGCTCTTCTGGGAAAGGGCCAGAGGGGTGAAACCAAGTGGGGGAGATGTCAATGGGACACAGGGCACACTGTCACCAACAGCCAAAGTGGTACACGGGAGCACACACAGTGCTGTGGTCACACAGGTTTTGGGCTGCTGCCTCTCACAGCCACAGTCCTGTCACTGGTGGAGGAGGACAGGCACCCTGCATGGCCAGCAGAACCACAACACGTGCCACACTGACACCAAGCTGATCAGGGTCTGATGGGGCAGCAAGGCAACACTATTCATGCATTAGCCTTGGACCCTGCTGAGGCCAAAAGGCAAAACAGCCTGTTACTTTAAATCCCCACCCTTTACTGTGTGTAAAAGATGAGCAAACATCCCACTGCTGCTGTAGGCTGCTGAAACAGAGTTGAAGATTTCTCTCCTTGCTTCTCCTGACCATCCTCCTCCTATATTTGAGACAGAGAAGTTGTAGCTTTGTCTCTTCTACATCTCTATTCTGGGCTTGTTTGGGTTTTTTTTTCAAATACTTACCTAAAAGATCTTCCCCACTCTTCTGGTCTGGTCACCAGCTTGTGGCCATTTCCGTGGCACAGATCTAGCACTGTGTGTCCTTACTCCCCCGCTGGGTCCTGTTTTTCTCTGCTTTCTTTTCCATCTGGAGCATGTCACATCCCCTTTACCCAGAATCTCCCATACAGGGACCGCTTCCAGCAGCACATGAGCTGCTCGAATATCTCTTCACACAGTTCTCCTCAAACCCCGTCATTTCTGAACCTGCTTCCAAGCTGTCTCATTTTCCAAATCCTTTTGATGTCTCTTCCTTCTGCTCCTAACATGGCACAAGTCCCCTGTGCCTTTTCCTGTAGCTGCTGGCACCTGGGGGTATCTCCATATATCCCACTCCCACCTCAACTCTTTCGATATCTTTGCAAGTCTTTCTGGCAGAAGAGTAACAGTCCTGTCTTGACCACACTCATACATAGAAAAAGTATGATTCTGCTTCCTCAGCCTGGAAGAAGACTTTTTAGTAGGGCCTTTTGCAATAGAATAAGGGGTGATGGTTTTAAACTAAAAGAGGGTAGATTCAAACTAGATATAAGGAAGAAATTTTTTATGATGTTGGTGGTGAGACACTGGCACAGGTTGCCCAGAGAGGTGGTAGATGCCCCATCCCTGGAAACATTCAAGACCAGGTTGGACAAGGCTCTGAGCAACTGGGTATAGTTGAAGATGTCCCTGCTCATGGCAGGGGGGCTGGACTAGATGATCTTTAAAGGTCCCTTCCAACCCTGGCAGGGGGAGTGCATGGTGAAAGGTGCTGTGCAAGCCAGTGTGAATGGAGGGGTGGACAAGCTATTTTGGATATGGATTAAAAGGACGTAATACATCAGCAAGGGCAGCAATACCAGCTGGGTATGTGAACCATGCCATGGTTTCCTTGACAGATGAGAGGAAAGAACAAACACCAAGTAATAACAGTAGGCATAATTTTTTTTTTCCTTCCCTTAGGAGCCCTGGAGCTCCCTGCAGGAAGAAGCGCAGAGGGGGCACAGCCCAGTAAGCAGCACCTACCCTGCCACACTCTCCTGCTCCGGTGGGTCAGACTGCCGGACTGCAAAGCTTCCTGTAAAACATCCATCACCTCGTTAGCCACCTGCAAAGAACACACAGGACCCTGTGACACCCAGGTGGCAGAAACAGGAAACAGAGCCCAGCATCCAGACTCCTTTACAGAGGCTTGTCAGCAGCAGCTGCACACCCTACTCTGCTATAGAAAATAACATCTTTTGCCTTTTGTATCACAGAAAAGGACAATAAATATTCCTTGCCCTGTTCCTCTATGTCTCTCAGGTATGGGGTAAAATCCAGTGGGTCTTCACTCTGTATATGCTTTGAGGGAATGTTGGGGAGTGGGAAGGCATCCACCTCCCCAGCTCTGGATGGAAGGGGATGGATTAGGACCCAGACTGCCTGGCAACACCTTCCTCCTGGGGAGGAGGGGGTGGGGATGGCTCCGTGAGGATTTTTGGGCATGTTGTCTAAAGCCTTTCACTTCCTCAGAGATCCCAGCTGTTGGGTTATTTGCTGCTGACAGAGGCCTCTCTGGCTCCTCCACTGATCTCCCCCAGGATCTTCTCCCTCTCTGCTTGGCTCAGTTGTCTCCTTGCTCCTCTCCAATGAGCATCCTGGGTTGCTAATGCCACCCTGTCCTCTAATCTTCCTTTCACTGTCGTGATGGTGCTCAGGCCACTAAGGAGATTAGCCTGGCCTCAGCTGCTCACCTCCCTAGCAACAGGGATGTCACCCCTCAGGAAGCTGTGTGATGGGGTGACAAAAGTGCTGTCACCACCCCAGTGGCAGTGCAGCTCTGGTGCCCCCTCTTGTCCAGCCACAGACCCAGGGGAGGTGCCTGAGCCGCAGTGTAGGATGAGATGTGCTGCGACTAGGCTTTAGCAGGACATTGTTCCCCCCCGAACTGGAAACCTGGGAGACCTGCATCCATCCTCTTGTTTGCGTGAGAGTCTCCCAAGCTTGAAAACAAGAGGGCCAGAACACCCAGACAGAAGACAGAACCCTCCTGCACCCCTTCAGGGACAGCTTTGTGCTCCAACAGGAGAGGAACACATTTTAAAAAGCTATCAAAACCCCAGTCCTAAATAACAGAGCGCATTCCCGCTGCCTCTGCAAAGCCAGGCAGGGGTGGTGAGCTCCAGGCACAAATCACTCACCGCATGCCTTTAAGAGGAGTCTCCCGGGGCTGCTTGCTACCCTGTGCATCCTCCACCGGCGCAGAGGCAGTTAACACCGAGAGCACAGCTCTCTGCAGATCTCTGTTTCCGTGACAACAGCTCCCGATGAAACCCAGAGCTATAAAATCCCATTAAACATCTGCTAGAGCCTGCCTGAGAGCCTGCTTGCGCTGCCTGCACAGGCTGCCACCTGCCGGCACCCCCCCGCCAGGCTGACCCATATTCCCCACCCAGGACAGAGACAGAGCTGGAGGCACCCAGCACCCCAGAAACACGGCTGGGGGGAGCAGGGACAGCTTGTTGGGGAGACAAGTCTGGGGCATGAAACCTGATTACCAGATCCAGCTTTTTGGCTAGTGAAGGGAGTCTGTGAGGATTGAGGGTGTGGGTATACACCCCACAAGGCGCTGGAGCCTTGGGGAGCTCCTAGAAGGGACACGACACCCATCACTGTGACTTTGGCTGGCAGAGACGCTCCTCTCGGAGCAAACCAGTCCAAATCCACCCGTGGGGGCTCTCAAAGTTTTGAGGGCAGGTTTAAGCAACAGCAGTGAGCTGCTGATATCTATTAGGGCTTTTTAGTTTCTTACACTTAGTCTTCTGCTTGTGCCAAGTCCAAGCAGAGGGTCTGGGCTGCTGTGAAGCATCTGTGAGGATGAAACAGGGCAGTGGCCCAACAGGAACTTCAGACTGAACTCAGCCCAAGCCAGACAAGGGCACTGGAAGGCTGAGGAAGGAAGCTGTGACACTGATAGTTAGGGTCCCTGTTTCCCCTCTGTGCTTCATTTACTCCCCTCCAGCTTTAGCATACTCAAGGACTTCTAAACACTCTTTATATTTTCCCCAGTTTGAGAGGTTTGGGCTTTTCCCTCTCCATGCTTCCACCACTACCTGCAATAGGAAAAGGTATCAGGAGAAGTCGAGTAGGAAGTTAGGGAGGTGTTACACAATTAAGGTGATTCTCCTGATGTGTTAGCTCAACTAATGTGTTCCTGCTGCGGGTAGGAAAAGCAGCACTGAGTTTAGTCTGGTATCACACAAAGGGCGCTCTGGGCACTTAGGAGATCCTAAGGAGTTACTACTTCTTGTGGGGAAGGGGTCCAGGAGAGAACAGGCACCATCCCTCGAGGGGAAGCTCCAACATCACAGGAACAATCCATTCCTGTGTGCCTGTTGCTGGGGCCCAGTGACCTTAGATGAGAGAACCTGCACACACAGCATTCAGGCTTATATTAATATGGCTTATTATACAACATATAATAATATATAAGCCATATATATAACAATATGTGGGGCTTACTATACAATAAGGCTCCGGCATCCAAAGCTGACTGTAGGACTGCTCAGCCGCAGATATTTCTTGGATCTTCCCCCAAAGCTATACCCTAAGTTGCTCCCCTGCACTTCTGGGTTCAGAGGCGCAGAAGCTGCAGCTTTTCCTTCCATTTGCAAGTGCTGCCAAGTCACTTGTATCCTGGGAAAAAGCCACTCCTGTGCTTGGGGGAGGATGGGGTAGGAAGCAAGCAGGGAGCAAATAGTGCCTTCTACACACACACACACACGTGCGCACACACACACGCACACACCCCCCCATCTAACTCCATTGCTGGGTACAGAGGGAAAACAGTCATAGGGACTCGCAGCAGCAGGAGCCCTGGAAACTCCGGAATTTGCAGGAGTCAGGGGAATCCAAAGGGGCCATGGATGAAAGCTGACACAAAGAAAATACTCTTTTTGAGCTACAATTGCTGGCACAGCTGCTGGCCAGACCCCCTTCTGAAAACTCAAACATGCCAGGAAGGGGATGGAAATCATTAACTTGTTCGTTTGCATGATTTAATCATTTCCATCTCCCCCTGCCCCTTGAATAAGCTCAGATTTCTTAATATTTCCAGCACCCCGATGCTGCAGTGCCTGGGGCTCCCCCAGAGAAGCAGGCAGGGGCTGAGAGAACCACTAACGGAGAAGATGGGGCTCCCTCTCCCCTCCTCCTCAAATGCTTTTAAAGGCAAAGCCATGGGCACGCAGATTTTCTGCTGTAGATGTCCAGGAAAGAAGCCAAACAGCACGCAGGAGAAACCCAGAGCAGTTTGATGCTCCTTTCAAAGTGTGGAGGCTCAGAAAGCCTATGGCCTCAGAAGGGAATGGAAAAAAAAAGCCCGAGTCTTGGAAATAAAGCAGTTGGTTGAAAACTAGCGGCTGATCTAGGAATGATGCTGAGGCAGGGTGAGGACCTCTGTCAATAGGAGCTGGGACACAGCCCTGTTGGACACTGAGCATGCATTTAGTGGGCTGGCTAGTTCTGCTGTGGCAAGTCAAGTCTTTGGAGTGCCTGGGCTCAGCTATAGCGACAGTATGGGTCTGCAGCCTTATCTCTGTGTGCTCTGGATCAGGACCACCTTGTTAGAGGCAGCAAAGCAGCAGGAGGGAGGGAGGAACGCGAGAGCTTGAAAAGCATCTCACTGCAGGAGTTCAAGCTGCCAGGAGGAGGGGATGAGTTTCAGGAAACCCGAAGAGGCAGGAAATCAAGGGAGAGGGACAGTAATTGAGTCCATATGTTGGAAGCAAAGAACACATTTGGTAGCAGGGAGCAGACTAAGGGAGAAAGCCCATGCTGTGGGGACAGCACAGGGAGCTCGCAGAGTCACATCAACTTCCTGGACCAAGCAGAAGTTTGCATCCAGACTAATCACAACTGCTGAGATGGGTCATCTGTGTGGGCTTTCAGGTCTGTGCCCGTAGTAGCTACATGTCCAGGAGGCTTCCAACCTTAAACTCCTAATTAACATCCTAATGTAACAGGTAACATTGTAAAAAAAAAGGTGAAGGAAATGGCTGTTCTATTACAAAGTGACAGGGTTAGATCTACTCCCATGTCTCATAGCATGTGTGGAGTTAGAAGGCCAAGTGGTCAACAGTAACATCAGAACATGGTTTTGCCATTCATCAGGCAGGAGGGATGTCAGGTCCACTCTGCTCTCAGAAAGCAGGACGGCTTTTGTGCAAAGAGTACCTGCAGGATTCACTCACTCAGAGGTAAGGGCACAGATGGGGTGATGAATAAGAAAGGCTATCCCACAGAGGCTATCCCACTGGTTTAGGTACTCCTACGTTCAGGCTACAGCACTGGGAAAGCTCATAAGAATGTTTATGGCCTCTCCCCTCCCCCCTTTTAAAACACATTTGCAAAGAAATCTGAAACGTATGTGGTTGGAATAGAGGAGCCTAACGCCGGACTCCTGTATGAACAGAGCACAGCATAACCATTTGGGAAGGGGGGAGAAGGGCTCTGACACTAATACCCACCCGGGCTCCCAAGAAAACAAGGGAGGAGATGGAGTGCAGGACTACAACACTGAATGGCTGTACAGGCTTTTGGTGTGTCATGCAAATTGCTGCATTTTACAGAAGCAAAAAACCTCTCAAAAAGGCCCTTAGGTCTGGCAAGGTTCTCTCTACCTTTGTACATCTCTGTATCTTGCACATCGTTGAAGATAGGTTTATTGTAACTTGTCCAACACATAAGTTAAAAGTTCTGCAGGCCTGCAAACTGCTGCTCTCAGGACATCCTCTCAGTAAAGAGGAGAGTAATACCACTCATGTTGTCCCAAGCCTCCATCCCTGGGAATCCAGCTCCACAGCATTTCTCTCCTTATCTGTAGCTCTCTGCACAAATTATCAGTAGGGCTTTGCAGCCAGTCCAAAACTTCTGCTTCCCCAAACACCCAACTGCATCTCATACCTACATTCATGTCTACCAGCCATTCTCTGCTGCTGTCACTCCTGGTGTTTCTTCTCTGCCTCCTCCTTCACCAGCTTTGCACGGTATATCATGTTTCATGCTGCTTTTGATTTTCCATGACAGCTTGCTGTGGAACAGGAGAAACAGCTGCTTAGGGGCTGCAGGATGTTTGGGGGGGGTGGGGGGAACCATACAAAAGCAATTAAAATCCCTCTTTGGAAAAGGGGGAGTAAGAAACATGGGAGATCTGGGCAGTGAAGAAAGTGCTTAAGAATGAAGAGAAGGAAAAGACATCTCGCTCATTAAAAACCTATTTCTGAAGTTATTCAGGTCTATGAAGATGTTATCAACAGTCATTTTCTGGGAGTCAAACAGAAAGTACTGGCCCAGTACCGTATAGAGTTACTTTGTGTCTGAGTACATCATCTGCAACTTCTCATACTGTGTCTTGGCATCCTTAAGAAAGCTGTGAAACCCAGAAGTCAAGAACCATAAAGCAAACATCAGGTGGAAAACATAAGAGTGAAAACAACAGAGTGCTGCAACATTCCACCTCATCTGTAGTTCCTCTCCACCCAGAGGTTTCAGCAGTAGCACAGATGCCACCATCACCAGACCATAATGTCAAGATGAACCCAGCCTAACCCGCTCAGTGCTTGGGTGACGCTTGCACCTCCTGTGTCAGAGGCAAAATGAAGGAATATCCAGCTGGTAAAGAAGCAGCATCTTGCTTACGCTCCACTTTGCAGGCATGATGGCATCCCTATGGCACACATCTGCAAACACCTCCTGCAAAAGCAAGATTTCATGGTACAGCCCCGATCGCTCAAAGCCCATCACAGCACTGCAACACTCAGCAACTCGGAGTGTCTCTTGGGAAGCACACAGCACTCCTAGCAAACCACCAACCTCAAATCAGGCCAGAAACTCCAGGAACACAGTCAGGAAACTCACTTTGAGACAACAGCTGAACAGAGCAGAAATACCTTTGCCCAAAACTGTGCAGGAGGCTGAGAATGAGAGATCCTCTGCTGATGGCAAGCAGCATCCCTGCAGCACTGCAAGATCCCCCCACAACTTGAGGAACACTTCGTGGTCCTCACTACGACTGAAATGCCTTTTCTCACGTGATGGACCCTTCTGCTCTCTCTCTCTGTCTCTAAACTTTGCTGAGACCCATGAATCCCTTCTGCCATAGCTCACATCCGCTTTGAAACATTTTTCTTCCTAAAAACAAAAGGATATTGTCATTTTTTCCACAAATTTGTCACTCCCTGTGTCAGCTAAAAATTTCAGAATATTACACCACACATACAAAATCTGTCCTTTTCTCATGTTTCAGCTTTTCTTCAAGTTCTCAACAGACACTGAAAAAAAACAAAGGAGGCATAAAAATAGAGAATGACATTTCTAAAATATTTGCTTTAAGCAGGAGCATAGTTTCTACCCTGCAACTGCCATCAGGACTCCAGACGTACCCCCTGAAAATCCCTTTGACGTCACTGCCAGAAGTGTGGCTCATCCCCTGTTTAGATCCAGGCAAATCACCCTCCCTCACTGATAATTAACTGCTTCAGCCAACACCTCAGTGCTTCTTCAGCAGCAGATCTCCCAGGAAATATGGTCCTTTCTGCTCCTGAATGGTGCGTGTGCTCAGACCAAGGGCAAAGCTTCCCCATATGCATGCTTACGTGCAATTTGCAGGCAGATGAAAGAACTCTGCAGTGTAAAAACAAACTAAGGCAGCACCAAGGCTCTCCCCCCCCTTTTTTTTTTTTTTTTCTTCATTATTTTAGTATGGGGGACGCACACATCAGGAAAGGTCTGCATGCTTTAACAATCTCCAGTCTCAAAAAATTAGAGAAAAAGTTGATTTCTTTGGACCTGTTGTTTAAAGCCCCAGAGAAAGGTGTAAAGACACTGTGAAGCAACCTGCCCAACTTTAGTGCAGTACAGCAGGGTTGGCTTAGCAGCCTGGGACAAAGGATGGGACAGACCTATACTGGAGATGTTACTGTATGTTGGAAGGAGGCTTGTTAGCTGAATGTAAATATTAGACCAGGTAAGACAAAGAGTAGAGCACTGGGGGCACACGGTAGGGCAGCAGCCAGGCATTTGGCAGAGAACTTTCATCCTCTGAGGGACGGATACATCTGCAGTCTGCATCCTGCTGCTGCCTCTTGCTTTCCTTCCTCCCTGGACACTGACTCAGCACTACCAGGCTTTTATCACAGGACAAAACAATAGGTATCCTTCCTTCCAGGCATCACATCCGCTTGTTTCAGCAATGTTTCTTTCCTTCACCACGCTGCACAGTACAGCACAGCCACAGCTTCCACTATAACAACACAAATAAAGCATCTTTGGGATGCAGGCTCAGGCTTTGCAGCCACAGACACAGCAATGAGCCAAAAGTGTCTTTGCACAGAGCAGTCAAGATCCAAACCCCTGTTCCCCAGCCACAGCAAACATCTTGCCTTCACTGGGATCACTTCTGATCACAGGACTTTCTCTCTTGGAGCTGGTCATGAGAAAAACTGTTCAGGAAAATAAGACCATATTGAAAGCATTGAAAGCCTAGCCAGCAGGTATTTCCAGGTGCTGAAAATCCTCTGGGTGTATTTCCTAGCTGCCCACATGCAGGTGGCTGGGGAATAAACCCAAGGGGTACAAACCAGTCCCGGAGCTGCCCGCGGAAAAGCACTTGCCTTGCAGAGCTGATTTCTCTAATTCTGTACAGACCCACTCCAGAGTCCCCAAGCTATTCCAGAGCTATCACCACCCAGAGACCCAAGTTGGGTCCTGATTTTTGCTGAAGAGACTGAGCCCACACACTGTATCATGCTCAGGCCCACTCTACCAAGCAAAAAACCCCAACTAATTAAGTCTTAGTGCCAGAGGCAGCAGGTAAGTGAGTAGGTGCAGGATGCATGCAGGCACTAGGACTGGCATGCAGCAATCCTTTTCTTTGCCATTGCCAGCTCCCACTTGTAAGATCAAACGCAGAAAACATTAAAGTGACGCCTGCAGTCCCACAGACTTTCAGACCTATCAAGCACTTGTTTCCTGCTGACCTGAGCCAGAGTCCAACACAGCAACAAGCACAGAAATCAGCAGGAGGATAAGGCAGAAAGATGTGTTTAAAGAGAGATGAACAGATGCTTCCTGACATGAGCACCGACTGCCTGACTCTCAAGGGACCATTACCAAGCATGTCTGTGCCACAGAGTCCTGCAGCAGCACAGGCACATCTCTGAAGCAGCTCACCAGACTAGACTCACACGACTAAGTACAGGCAGTTATCAAAAAAAACAACTGCTCATTACTTGTGCTGCTTCCCAACTCGTTATAGCAACCAGAACTATTTTCTTTCTCCAGAGCAGTTTTGCAAACTATCAGCAAAGAGAATCACAGAATGGTTTGGGTTGGAAAGGACCTTAAAGATCATCTAGTCCCAACCCCCTGCCACGGGCAGGGACACCTCCTCCCAGCCCAGGTTGCCCAAAGCTCCGTCCAACCTGGCCTTGAACCCTTCCAGGGAGGGGGCAGCCACAGCTGCTCTGGGCACCCTGTGCCAGGGCCTCACCACCCTCACAGGGAAGAATTTCTTCCTCATATCTAATGTAAATCTACCCTCTTTAGAAGACCTCAGACTGAGTGTATGTTATTGTGGCCAGGAGTGAGCTTATAAGGTTAGCCAGGAGTTGAGGGAGGGAGGGGACTAAGTTCAGGCTCAGACACTAGACAGGTTACACACAGCTGGGCACAGGAGGAGATGCTTCCAGAAGGAGCATCAGCAAGGGTTAAGTGATGGCAGAATCATCATCCTCACCAAACAGAGTACTTCTAAGCCCTGACTGCATCTTAACTGTAAAAATGGTACTCTGATCAATAAAAGTACAAAAATTACAGGAACGTGCATTTCTGAGGTATTTCATCCTTCCGGTACTTCTCAAACTTCATAAAGGTTCCAGCGTTAGGAACAAGATCAGATTTATTTTTCACTCCCCTGTTTCTAATAAGCAGCAGCACTTTCATTTGAGGTCATGGTCTTAACTCCATCCTCCCTGGTGCAGGATTTGTCGGACATGGGGTCCTGGCTCTTTCCATTCTCCACCTTGCTCTCCTCTTGCCCATTATCCTACAGCAAGGTTACACGGGACTGTAAAAACATAACGGTTCTTCTAAAGAAGGCTTTTTAGATCTGACAATTTGAAGACTTGCACTGAAGAAAGGGAAAAAAAAAACCAACATTGTAATGGGAGTTTCCTACTGGCATTGCGTGGCTGAATTTTTATTTTTTTTGGAATTAAACGTGGCAGGAGAAAATGACTTATTCTGATGGAGTTTTACCAGATGCTTTTGCATTTCAAACTTCATATTCTCCTATGTGGACAACCCAGTGTTCTGTGTCTGAAAAAATTAGGACAACTGAGACCCTCTCAGGATGTTTTGGGAAGACAAAGACGGAGCTCTTAACTCTTCTTTTTTTTTTTTTCTTCTTTTTTTTTTTTTTTTTTCTTCCCCCTATCTTCCACACACATTATGAAATCTTACAGGGAACAAGGACATGGAGCATAGCTTTTCTACAACACAATCTGTAAGGACAGATATTGTTTGGATCTTAAAAATCCATCCAGTCCAAAATTTACACATCTAGACTCTCCCCACATCACAGTGAGATGATAAAGCTGCCTTTGCTACAGGAAGAGAGAGCCAGTCCATCACTGGTTGATCATAAGAATACTAAAAATCATTATCAGGAAGCAGGATGAGGAAGACAGGAGACTACAGAAATAAAGTCCCTACTGTTAGACAAGGTGTGTAGCAGACAGACCAGGCAGAAGAGACTTCTCGGTGTTATATTCCTTAAGAGCATGTAAGCATGCTTACAAAACGAGACCTAAGACTAACCCCGAGCCCACGAAGTGCTGTAACCTGTGTAACTGAAGCCTCTCCCTTATCTCCCCTAAATCAGCCCTACAGCACAGGTCTGTTGTGCTTCGTGTTGCAGTAGGAAGCAATTAGAATAGAACAGTTAATTACCGCCGATGGGAGAGCTGATCTTCCTTTTCTTGTTTTGTGCTGTGACCTCCTACCAGGGCCCACAGTAGACAATAGGAGACAAGGGTCATTAAAGCAACCACTAAACATCACCCAAGGACGGGCAGCACTAAACTTAATGGACAATTAACACTTGTAAAGGGCTTTGCCTAATCAAAGCCTAATCCAATCAACACTTTCAGCCTAAGGACTGACAATGGGAACACTGAACAAGACCTAAACAAGAGTTAATGCAGGAAAAATATTTGGGGGACTCCTTGCTGTGCTGGAAAAAGTGTTTATTCAGGGAGACTCCTGCTGCTTCTTATCGCAGGTGGCCGCTGGGAAGAGTTTTCCCTTTCCTTTTTTTTTTTTTTTCTCCCATTTATTCCCTCTCCCCACACCCCAAAAAGGAACTTTTACTGCTGCAGTTGATATTTACCACTAGCACCAGATTTTGAGAATAAACCTGTCTCATCTTTTGTGCAATAGCAGATGGGGAAAATGCGGAGACACTGCAAGGAGAATGAAATGGGAGTTGGAGTTGAGCATCACACAAGGAATAAAACAGTGAAAAATGTGGTTTTTCTGTTAGGGGAAGATGCTGATGTGATCTCTATTTACCTGACTAGAAGAACGCTCACCAGTATCCCAGACTGTTCATAGTCTACCAGATATGTATTTTTCTGAGCTGTGGCAACAGCTTGTGCAAGTTCTACAAGAGAAGTGCACAAACCAGTAGGTCAGAGCTGCCTGGACTGGCACCAGGGCAAAGTCCAGGAGATACAGAGTACAAATAAGTTCCTGACTATATGGCTCTCCCAACCTTGCAGAAACTCACCTGCACCATGCTAGTGCTCAGCAGAGTCTCATTCAGCTCCAGGACTGCAGTCTTGATATTTTCATAAGGCAAGCACAGAAACCCCAAGAAAACATCTGCCAGGGCTCAGGAAGAAGTGGTTCAAGCTTTAGGAACAACCCCCTGATGAGCACCAGAGAGAAGCAGAATCCAAACTCAACAAGTGCAGATCCTTTCACTTTTTTTCTTTGGAGGTTCATTCTCTTGCTCTCCTGGTCTTTCTTTTCTGAGTACAACAAACCCAGTTAAGCCATGAGCCATTGAAGGAGTTATCCCTTGGGTAACCACACAGCTTTTCTTCATGCAACAGCTGACCAGAACTGCCCTCCTAATAAGTATCAAAGCTCTGGCTGCCCCATGCAACAAACATCTTTACAAAGGAGGAGGGAAAGATCAGATCGCTGCTCTCCCTGGTGTTCAGAGATACAAACACAAGTGACTCTCCCACAAAGAGTGAGATAACCTTGCTGAAGACATCTATTACCTTAAATTAATGCAGAGACTTCAGGCCTGACAATACCCACTATGTCTACCCGCACATCAAAGCTCACTGAAAGCCAAGGCTTTGTGGAGTGGCACGATAGGGAGTGTTTCAGGAGATGTGCTTGCAGGTCTGGTGCTGGGACAGTGACTGAAAGATGCCTAGCAGCATCATCACAGTCCCCAGACTTTCTTGTCCCTTTTAATGGCCCCCTCCTCTGCGCTGCACTGGAGTCAGGCTATCACAGACACCCCCTCCCTGGGAGCATGAACAGTCCCACCAACACTCCTGGGACTCGCACAGAGGAGCGTAGAAAGCGTTTGCACCCTGTCCTGCAACTCCAACTGCCTCTCCCAGTTCCACACCACGAGAAGGATGACTGAGGCACCCCACTGCTAAAAACTCACTACTTCACCGTGGGCTGGAACAAGAAGGGGGGTCTGTGCCCGGCCCTGGGTGGCCATGAAAGCCAAGACACCCTTCCCTGCTGCACCCCAACCACAGGGAGGGGGAGAAACCAGCACTGCCAGGCACCTACCCTTCAACACCTTGGGCGAGGGGGCTGCAGGAGCCTGTAAGACCACCAGCACTGTCCCCCACCCTGCTCACCAGTCCCCGAAGCAGCACGCTGGCTGCCCAGTAACAAGGCAGGGGAGGACGAGCATTCCTCCCCCTAGAGCTGACCTATTGCTGTACCGCTCCTCTGTGCCTCCTCCCACAGACGCGCTGACGCCCCGGGCCAGCGAGCAGACAGCACGGCTGCAGCCGGCACAGAATCCCTGACCTATTTTCGAATATATGTGGGCATGCACAAGATCACAAACAAAGGGCACTTTAGCTTAGGATATTTAAAGGAAAAGATACTCATCTATCTCCAGAAACCACAGCAGCTCTTATGACGTTTATTATCTTCTGAGAAGCATCTTTGTGAAGGGCTGTGGGAAAGGAAAAAATGAAAAAGCACAGAGCAGTTGGGTAAATGCAACAAACAAAAAGCTCCATTAAGCTGCAAAATCACATTTCTAGGAAAGCAACAAAAGGAGATGTAAGAACATGAGAATAAACAGGGCCTAGGACTTGATAAGCACAAGAACAACCAGGATTCACCTACATGGAAGGAATAAATGTCTATAAAAAGGAGTGACAGCAGTCCTGCAAGGATGTCCTCTACCTCCCTGCCACCGATGGATGAGCTGCTTGTGCAGACTCATCTAAACACACTTTAAACAGTTTTCCCAGGCATTTTGTTCAAGACTGCTGATGGACTTGGATGAAACAGCGAAGTACTTAATCCACACCTCAGGCAGATTTTGGATCTGGCAGCTTCAGCTGGTTTGAAGTTAACTGAATGCATTTATGCCAGCTACTATCTCTGTGCACATATCTGTAAGGGTGAGGACCTGGCAATTTGGTTTTCAGGTATTGGAACAACAGATGCCATAAAAAAAAAAACCCTTCAACTACACTCCTTAGTTTGAAACACACCCCAAATAATCCCAGGAGCCCTACAGAGGTTCACAAAACCATCTCCTGACAAGCACCACTCACAGAAGTGAGAGATGGGCAGTGGTCATCACAGAGCAAGAGCTTGCACAGGCAGCAACTGGGAGCAGACCACAGATGTGCGAGTCCAACTCCAAGCCCACAGCATCCTTGTTTGCTTGGTACCGTGAAGTTCACTTTTGGAGAAGCCTCCAGCAGTGTTGTTTGCTGGCTTGCTTGCTTCATATCCTGGATTGGGAAATGCCTGCTTGCCCCTAAGCGCTCTGCCGCACTACACAAAGGATGCAGTGATGAATAACACAAAAACGGTTACTACAAATAGAGATGCTGACAATAGTTACTCAAGATCAGATGCTGACAGCTCTCTTGGGGCTCTCTGCACAGCTGGGAAAGGTGCCGCTGCCAGGATTTATTGGTAACAAACCTGGGGCAAAAACTTACTCCCCCAGTGTGCACAGGCAGGAAGGAAAAAAAGAGCAAGAATAGATCTCAGTGTCCTGAAAACAGGAAAGTGCCTCTTGTCTGGGGGAGCCCAGACAAGAGCAGCTCTGCAGTGAAACCTTAGCTCCATCCCACTTCCAGGCAGTTTGTGGGGTCTGCTCAGCCTCCCATGGAGACATGGGTTAAAAAAAGCAATATTGCAGCTAAAGCTTCCTGTG
>NW_020799117.1:19979873-19988477 GCF_003259725.1 Athene cunicularia | reverse complement strand
GTGTATAAGAGACAGATTCTGACATTTTCCCCCCGTCCCCCCAACCCTGAAAGCCCCTTGCTCTGCAACCCCCTGGGTACAAGTTGGGGCTCACTGCCTCCCCCCATCCCAGCCCTGCATCCTGCTCCAGCACTGAGAAAGCCATTGCCAAGCTTTGCTTTGGCACATCCTGCTCCCCCCCCATCCTCCCTCCCTTTGCCGACCTCTTTATTTCCTGCGTCAGAAACATAAAATGGAGACTGCAGAGAAAGAAAACAATTTGCCTAAGATGGCTGAGGGAGAAGAAGGATTTGCACGGTGGTGCACGAGCACCCTCTGCCGCTGGATGGGGAGGTGGTGGGGGGAAGCAGCTCTGCAACCCTGCTCTAGCCCCACAAGCTCCAGGCAGAAAAAGACTCCAACCAGCCCTTAACTGAGTCATTTAAATTGTCATAATAGCCAAAATATTTGCTTATAAAGCTTCAGCAGCCTTGTAGCCTCTGAGATCTCCTGATTGCCTCTCCTCACTGCCCCATTTATATTCTGCTTTTCCTCACAGTGTGAGAGTTACAATGCTTAGCAAAAGTATAGTATTTGTATTAGAAACCAGTGTGTTTCACACATACAACTCCCAACAACTAATGTTACCACCCACCATATTTACATATTTTTGCAGGTTTGAGAAAACCCACCAAATTTCATCTGTATTAAGTTCCACACCAGGGTGAGTGCCCAAAGCCTGGCGTTACCTCTCATGGGAACACACCCAGGTCCAGGCACGGGAGAAAGGGCTGAAGACAGACATGGGGGGAGAAACAGCACCCACCTGAATCGGGGTGACCAGATGCTGTCCTTAGGGAAGGTTCAGGGACAAAAGGGTACATGCAAAACTAGCATAAGGATACCCTGCAAGCTGTTCCCTAAGCATCCAACTTTCAAGCCACAAGTATGTCAGTGTTGGGCTAAATCCACCTGAATCTGAGGCTTAAGTTCCTGTGTGAATCTCACAGGAAGTTTTCTTAGAATCAGTTCAAAAAGGACCAAAAATCATCACTCAGCTATGGGACAAAACCCACAAATAGATCCAGGATCCCAAGTCCTTTGCAGTAACTTAAACACCAAGGAGAACAAGGATGAAAAGCAAGTTTTAAAAAATTTGAAAAGACAGACAGAGAGCAAGTACTTGCATAGGTGACAGCAGTTAATATACTAACATGGAAAGATTAAACTCAGTGAGGAGCAGAGTGCCCAGCACACATTTCAGTACCATAGTTTCACCCACCCAGCCTGCAAGGACAGAGCCTGACAAGAGCCTGCTCTGGTGTACCAGCACTTATATGCAACAAAGTCACATGCAAAGTCCCACTAGCTATATAACTAACTACAAAAACACCCATAAGGGCCTTTTCTGGGAGAGAACAGCCCTTTTTGCATGATCAGGGTGAGGCTGACCCAGAGCTCTGCGGTGATGCTCCTGCTGCAGCATCATGCCTGGGTGCAGGCAGAGTGTGGGACACCCAGGATGGGGCACTGAGGGAGGCTTGATTTTATTACTCTCATTTCTGCAGCTGCAAAAAACTACAGGAGGCATGTCCTCCTGCGTGGAAGAAGACAAGTGAGGCTGGCCCTGGGACAGTAGGGACCTTGGCAAGTCGAAGCTGGCTGGCAGGGCAGGGGGATCAGCATCAAAGGTGCACTGACAAGCGGGCAGTTTTTGCAGTGGGGTCACATAAGAAGGGGTATCAAAAGATGAAGTGCCAGAACACATCCCGTGAGCAACGAGGGACTGAAAAAATTGCAAAACATAGCTTTGTGCCTACTAAACACGGGTGTATTCCCAGCACACCCTGAGTGACTCAGTCTGGGAGTGCTGGGAAAGCACAAGTGAGACATCAGGGCGGACACCAGCCTCGTAAGATGGTGCCACAGGGCAGGAACAATGGAGATGGGCAGAACTCTGTGGGAGCCCAGGGCTGGGGTATGCTGGCACTGCTGGGCAGTCACCCGAGCCTGTAATGTCAGCAGGAGAGGGGGTTTGAGGGGTGCAGGAACAGAAGAGCACTGTGCCAGCACAACAGCAATGGGCTGAGAGCACAGGGCAGGAATGAGGCGCACTGGAGAGATGCAGGGAGCCCCACAACAGAAGCATGTAGAGAGGAGCTTGCACAATGCTCCTGAGATCTCAGCTTCATTTAATGAGAGAAAACACTGCTAATCCCTGCGCCTGCTCTCAAACTGACTGATAACTAAGCACCCACAAGGCTGGTGATGCTGGCAGGGGGGCAAGATCTGCCTTTGTGTGCCAGGGCAGGTGACTTCTCCCTGTAGCCCCCCCTATTCTCCCCAGCAGCAGATGGAGACCCCTCCCAATTATGGTCTTGTCACAGGCAGAAAAAAGAAAGACAAATCACCCAAAGAAGGCTGTCTGACGGGACAAAGGCTCCTTGAAATGGGAGCTGAGCTGTTCTTTCCAGGTTCAGAGCAGGGACAGAGGGAGGGGGGGGACAGCCCAAGGAGGGAGGCTGGGGCTGCCAGCAGCACAGGGCAGGATGCGCACGCAGCTGGCACTTCCCCTCTTTGTCTGGAAAAGGAGGTCACGGGGGAGTACGTGGGGGGATGCAGGGGAGGATGCAGGACTGCGTCAGCCCCGCGTCAGAAAAGCAGCTGATCCCTTCTCCCAATCCCAATCCTCTGACCTCATCCCCAGGAATGGAGCCAACATGGCTCAACTGCGCACATCTGGCGGATGAAAACAGCACTGCAAGGGACCTGGAAAAATTAACACAGGGTAAGGGGATCCCAGAGAAAACACCCCAGTTTTCAAAGCCAGACAAGCCCCAAGACCCACATTAAGCCAAAATACCCTAGGGCAGCCCTGGCCTTAAGCTGGAGTTCACCCAGGGGCCTCCTGAAGCTCAAATTGCAAATAAAATCCCTGCCCAGTGCTGACACCCCAGTGCAAACACCAGGGACAAGCAGTGTGGGCACTACAGGCACAGTCCAGCTCCCAGTAAGCACTACACACCTGCAGAGGCCCCACCAATAACACCTCAAGTGCTTCTCACAGTGGCAGCAGCCTGGGACAGGCAGGAGCTGCCCCAGAGCTGTATCCACTTGTCCCCCGCAGCACCCCCAAAGCAAGCACCAGCAGTGCCAGCACTGACGGGGATGGCAGCAGCTCCTCACTCCCACAGAGGCAGCCCTGGGTCACAGCCCAACCTTGCTCCCACTGACTCTTCTACATGTCCTCTGTTAGAAACGCCACCTGGCAAAACATCCACATCAGGCCCTCTGCTGCAGCTGAACCAACGCCTGGACACCGGGGATGGCACTGCAATGGCAGGAAAATTGCTGCTTGCTCCAAGGTGTAAGGAAAGGTCAGCCCAATCCATACAGGCAACACCATTACCTGTTGCGAGATGAAAACATCAACTCTTAAAATACAAGGCTGCACTACAGAAAATTTCTGAGCTGGTCACAGTTCTTATCTCTGGACTCTGATACACGTGGGTGGAAAATACCAGGAATGTACAAACACTTCGCAGACCAGCCACCACTGCACCTGTACTTATAGATTGCATGTGTGTGATGAGGAGTGACTTTGGTTTCTAGAAACTCCAGGAACAGCCTCAAAACCTTCTCCTAGGGTATGATACAGAGAGCAGAATACCCCATGTATTCTGCAGAGATGAAACACTTAAAAGATCTAGTGAGAAAGCAAACAGGTTCTGCCTCCTTCGAAAAACAATTAAATTAAATATTCAGTTTCCCACCAGCACTGCTCCCAGAGCCCTGTCAGAGTACACTGATGCTGTTAGTGTGTGTTCCCCAACACCACTCCAGGAGAAACAAGAAAGCAAGAGCAGGGAGAAGGTTAAGAGGTAACAGCCACCAGCTCCAACAGAAGAAATCCTTAAAGAGGCTCAAACTGGACTGCAAAAGGCCCTGAGCCATCACTAACTTTCAGGTCAGCCTTATTTGGAGCAGGATGGATGGACACAAGACCTCCAGTGGACCCTCTGAACCCAAATCATTCTGCAATGCTGGAAGGACACCTGGTGAGCTCCCCTCACTCTTCCTCCCCAGCGGGGACTTTTGAACCAGGATTTACCGGCTCCCACGTTTGTGGACAGACTTCTCCATTTTGTCTGAGAACATTCCTGAGCAACAGAGGAAGAGAGAAGTTTCTGTCCCTGTTCACTGATGCTTCTCAGCCAACGCTGGCACAACATGCATGGAAGCTTGATGGAGAAGCTACACCTGCAGAATCCTGAAGGCGACTGCCTCATCAGAAGGAGATGATGAAGCCATCATCTCGGTTGGAAAAAGAAAAAGGAGGGAGATATTGGCAAGAGGAGACACTTGTACCAGGTATCCCTGCAGCAAGACATATGTGAGCAAGAGGCAGCAATTCCTCCCAACAGCCTGGAAATCTGAGGACATGTGAAAAGCACACAGGGAAGCTTTAAATGCATTTGTGAGCACCTGGAGGGTCCAGCAAAAGACATTTTGCAAGCTAGTCCACAGTGCTGGGCAGCATTTCCAGAAAAGTTTTATTCTCAAGAGAAACTTCGGTTTAGGTTCTCAGAAGGTATTCAGGGCCCTGACCCTTAGCCAGGTGTGTGAAGTCCCACTGTCTGCAATGGTATCTTACATTTCCGTGCATTAGGAGCTAAATACCTTTCTGGATCTGGCCTTCTGGAAAGAAGGAGTCACCAATTTCCAGCAAAGTTCTGGATATTATTAGATAGAGAAGAAACTGGCTGGATGGCTGCATCCAAAAGAGTTACAGTCAATGTCTCAATGTCCAAATGCAAACCAGTAATGAGTGGTGTCAGATAAGGGTCTGTTCTGAGACAGTAATATTTAAAGTTGTAACTGATGACAAATAGTAGGATCTGGCACACCCTCATCAAGTTTGCAGCTGAGTGGTGTGGTTGATTTGCCTGAGGGAAGGGATGTGCCATCCAGAGGGACCTGGACAGGCTGGAGGAGTGAGCCATGTGAACTGCATGAGGTTCCAAAAGCCCAAGGTCAAGGTCCTCCACCTGGGTCGGGGCAATCTCCAGTTTCAATACAGGCTGGGGGATGAAGGGATAGATTGAGAGTGGCCCTGCAGAGGAGGACTTGGGGATACTAGTGTGTGAAAAATGGGACATGAGCCAGCAATGTGTGCTAGCAGTCCAGAAAGCCAATCGCATCAGCAGCAGCGTGGCCAGCAGGTCGAGGAAGGTGTCTCTCTCCCTCCATTCTGTCCTTCTGAGATCTCCTGGAGCACTGCATCCAGCTCTGGGGTCCCCAGCACAAGACAGACATGAACCTGTGAGAGCAGCACCAGGAGAGCCCATTGAAATGGTCTGAGGGCTGGGACGGCTCTGCTGTAGGGAGAGGCTGAGGGAGATGGGGTTGTTCAGACTGTAGACAAGAAAGGAGACCTTACTGCAGCCTTTCAATACTTGAAGAGGGTTTTAAGAAAGATGAAGAGAGGCTTTCTACCAGGGCCTGTCATGACAGGGTAAGAGGCAAACATTTTAAACTGAAAGAGGGTAGGTTTAGACTGGACATAAGAAATGTTTTACAATGAGGGTGGTGAGACACTGGCACAGGTTGCCCAGAGAAGCTGTGGCTGCCCCCTCCCTGGAAGGGTTCAAGGCCAGGTTGGACGGGGCTTTGGGCAATCTGGGCTAGTGGAAAGTGTCCCTGCCCGTGGCAGGGGGGTTTGAGTGAATGATCTCTGAAGGTGCTGATACAGAGAAATGATTACTTGTTTTGAGATTTATTTACTTATTTACTTATAGAAAACTGCTTAGCAACTTATTTACTTACTTATAGCAAGTTATAGTATTTTTTAAAATATTGCTAAGAATCATGCTTGCCCAGACTGTTCTGTGGAATTTTACCAAGGACTGGTACTGTGTTCATCAACACAAAGCAGTTGACTGTGAAAATCTAACAAGGATTACAATGTTCAGCAAAACATTATACTTTTGTCCTTGAGGAACAGGTGACTCACTAGTTGAATTTTGCTAATGAGTAAAGATAGCCATATACGAATGGTAGAAGTTCTGTTGGTTCTCTTATCTAAGATAGAAAGTAAACTGTCTGAAAAACACTCTTGTTATTCAAGAAATTGGCCAAGAGAATCTGCGCGTGCTCCGGGGAAAAAACAAAGTGCGAAAGACTCCGAGCCTTCCTCCCAAAGCCCCCCGAAGACGACCACCAGGATGCAACGCGCAGGTGCAAGGATGAAATAAACTGCTGACATCGGCCTTTTGAACTAACCCAGCCTCACTCATGCACATGGATGTGTGTGTTATGTAACCCAATGAATATGGATATCCACACTCGATCAGGTTTTGGTAAAATGTGCGGTGGATGTGCAAGAATTGTGGAGAAATCCCCTTGCACCACAGTGCCAGAGTAAACACACCTGCTGTGTAACTCTGTTCGAGTTGTGGAGTCTTTTTTCCATGAATAATTGGCTCCAACCCAAACCCAACAATATTCTATAAATATTACTACCTCCTGCCTCTCTAGATTATACCTACCAAAAAATAAAACAGCTAAATACTGAAGGAACTTTATCCACAGGCTGTTTAACAGGGACAAGAACCCAATGCAGAAAATGACGGCATGCTCTTGAGTGAATTATTTGGAGCAGGACACCTGAGGCTGAAAAACCCAGGCTGCACTGTGTAATCAACACAGCTAGGGCAAGCATCACCCCAGAACATGACCCAGATCTGCAGGGTTACAGCATGTAAAGAATCACATAAAACAAGAAAGAAAATTATTTGCTCACAAGGAGGGAATCTCTGGGTGATAGGGCTGTCCTGCTGATCGTTACTGTGAAGAAAGGGCAAGTGCCAGCCTGGCCACAGCTATGGTCACCGAGCTGGCCACACTCTTGGTGGCAGAGGATCTGCTGGGCCACTGCAGAAGTTCACACAGGAAATGCCCAGATGTGCAGCAGTGAGCAAACTCTGCTCCTCGGCAGCCTAGTGACAGTCCTGTCAGAAACCTGCCTCTGACAGGTTCTGCAGGTGCTGAGTTGCACTGGACCCACCAAGGCCTCTCCAAGACCACGGCCAGGAATCTGCTCCCCCAAAAATCCACACCCAGCACTGGCAGTTCACTCTGACACCCTCTGAAGCAGGGCTGCAAGCAGGCTGCAGCAGCGACACAAAGCCTCCATGCAAAACCAAGAGATCCATGTGCCACCTGGTGTCCAAAAGCAGCTCTGCACCATGACCCGAATTGCCGGAAAAACTCAGATTTTAGCCTGTCTAAAATCTAAATCCTATCACCATCGCGACGAGCAGCACCCTACTCTGCTGCTGAAACATCGAATGCCACCCTACCTGTCCTAAGCACCTGTAGCTTAGAGCACAGCAACACAGAGCTGCAGAAAACACCTCTGTTTTCCTTTGGGCTGGTCACTTCTATCCCAGTAGGAAACTCTTTCCCAGGATCTCAACTCCTGTGGACACCTCAAACTATGAAACTTAGGTAAAAAAAAAAAAATATCTAGACACATAGGATAACAGTATTCAACTTAGATATCAAGAGATGAGGGGAAACGCGAAGCAGATGCTTCCATTGCCAGCAGCAGGGCAAGGAGCTGCTGATAAAAACGCAGCATAAAATGGCCTTAAGGTGAATTCTTGTTGTACCTGCAGCTGATGACACCACCAAGCAAGGTCCTGGGCTGTGCCCATCCGCAGACAGAAGGGTCAGGGCTGCCCCCAGGGTAAAGCACCCAACAACAGCCATATACTTTCGGGAAGAACAGATAGCTGTAAGGAACATGCAGTTCTCTTCCCCTGACCAAGAAAAAAAAGCTCAAAGACACAAGACTTTTCACCCCTTCCACCTTTTTAAGGAACATAATGTTGGGGTGTCTGTGCCTACTGCCTTTCAAGCCCTGCTATTCACATATCCCTTCTAATGCACAGCTGGATGGCTTGCCATAAGTGCTGGGACACAACATAGTCCCAAACCCTGTCCCCTCACCGCAGGGTCAAGTCCCCCCAAACGGCAGAGCCTGGATCTGCAGGCAGAGTGAAGGGCAGAGAGCATGGGGGCAGGAGTAGAGGTGGGGAAACAGCTCCATAAATGTTTAACAGTGACAGAGATGTTACAGAGAGCACTCAGACTTGGGGGATGAGACCCCAGCATCTACCTGGAAATGAAGGAGGAAGAAGAGGAGAGAAAACCAGTAACTTTTGTGGTATGTGGTTCCAAGTAGACATCTCTGCCAGGCAGCCTACTCAGCACAACTGTTGGGACAGGTAATCAAGAAGAGAGACGGTGCAGAAAGCACGCACAAACCACAGTATCCACATTCAAGACGATGCAAAGCACAGACAGTGGAGTGGTGAGCAGCACCCTACACCGTGCAACGTCCTGCCACCACCACAAACCCTGCCTACAGCCGACCTGGCTCTGCCTTGCAGGCTGCTCGTGAGGCACACAGACACAGGCATCATGCAATACCAGGAGGTAGGTCGGTCTGTCCCTCCCTCCCTCCCTCCCTCCCTCGCTAAAGAGGACCTCATTTGGAAGGGCCTCCAAGTCTTCTGAAAGTCTTACTAAGGACTGCCAATTTATTAAGCCAGCTTACAC
>NW_020799117.1:19947396-19979823 GCF_003259725.1 Athene cunicularia | reverse complement strand
CAGAAACCTGCCTCTGACAGGTTCTGCAGGTGCTGAGTTGCACTGGACCCACCAAGGCCTCTCCAAGACCACGGCCAGGAATCTGCTCCCCCAAAAATCCACACCCAGCACTGGCAGTTCACTCTGACACCCTCTGAAGCAGGGCTGCAAACACAGGCTGCAGCAGCGACACAAAGCCTCCATGCAAAACCAAGAGATCCATGTGCCACCTGGTGTCCAAAAGCAGCTCTGCACCATGACCCGAATTGCCGGAAAAACTCAGATTTTAGCCTGTCTAAAATCTAAATCCTATCACCATCGCGACGAGCAGCACCCTACTCTGCTGCTGAAACATCGAATGCCACCCTACCTGTCCTAAGCACCTGTAGCTTAGAGCACAGCAACACAGAGCTGCAGAAAACACCTCTGTTTTCCTTTGGGCTGGTCACTTCTATCCCAGTAGGAAACTCTTTCCCAGGATCTCAACTCCTGTGGACACCTCAAACTATGAAACTTAGGTAAAAAAAAAAATATCTAGACACATAGGATAACAGTATTCAACTTGGAAATCAAGAGATGAGGGGAAACGCGAAGCAGATGCTTCCATTGCCAGCAGCAGGGCAAGGAGCTGCTGATAAAAACGCAGCATAAAATGGCCTTAAGGTGAATTCTTGTTGTACCTGCAGCTGATGACACCACCAAGCAAGGTCCTGGGCTGTGCCCTTCCGCAGACAGAAGGGTCAGGGCTGCCCCCAAGGTAAAGCACCCAACAACAGTTTCTGTGTTTCTGTACTGCAGGTGCTGCAGAGCTGATCCAGAGCACATGGGTGACACAGCACCTCCAGAAACTTTGGTCTCTGGAAGGCCAGCCCTACTTCTTGGGACAGTTTGACAGTAGAAGACAACCAAGAGGTGCCACTGCTCCCTCTCTACCATTGATCTGTAGCTCCCAGAACACCCACAGGGGATGCACAGCCCTTACTGGTCCTACAGCCACTGCTCCTGAGAAAGCCTCCAGGGAGACTTTCTGCTCCTTTTCAATCCTTCTTACATCACCCAAACCTCAATAAGGAAACAGAACATGTTCCCTAGTGGCTGCCTGCTAAAGGAAAAACTCCAGAAGCTTAAAGGAAGGAGACAAAATCAGTTTTAAAGCAGAGTAACCTGGAGAAAGTGAGGCAGCTGGAGAAAGCACCCAAAGCTCCTTCTTCAGAGATCCTGGCCAGTAGCTGATGCAGGGCAGAGGCCAGGGCAGCTCTGGAGAACAGACAGCTCTGACAGACCCACCACTGAAGCAGGCAATGAAAATTCACCTGGTGGGTCATTACCTGCCAAGTTGTTCCTTCACTCAGCACAAAAGGAAGAGACACAACTTTAAACCACTTTCTTGCTCTCCAAATGCTCAGTCCCTAAAAGATCAGAGAAGGGCAGAAAATGATATCACCATGGCCATACTGCACCTCAGCCCGGGAGTGGGACAGCCAGCCTGGGCTGGGCTAGTCTCTGAAGACAGCCCACAATTCTTCAGATCCCCTTGTCCTCTGAGGGATGGAGAAGGTGGGGAACATGTTTTAGGGGGGTGAAAGTCAGATGTGGCTGGGCAGCACATCCCAAAATCAGACCCTGCCAGTGTCAGCGTGTGCTGGCTGCAGCTCCCCTGATCAGACTGACAGGCTGGGCGTCCTCGGCAAGGGAAATCAGGCTTGGGAGGGCACCCAAAGCACTCCTGGTAACTGGGCTGGAAAATAAGCAGTGACAGCATTCCCAGGTCTGGTCTGGAAGGGCTGACAGTGCATTTAGGCCAAGCTGCCCTAACAGCTTGGAAACATCAGATACAAGCTTCTGGTGCAGCAGGACACAAAGTAAAAGCCACCCCTGCTCTTCCCTGACAGCAATGCTGGGTCCCAGGAGCAGGATTTGGTACAAAAATGCTACCCCCACTTCAGAAGCCCTCTCCTCACATCCCCTAACTCCACCTGTGGTCCCTTCCATAACAGGGTTTTGCCCCTCACTCTTCACTCATGCAGGATACGCTCAGCAACACTGCCCCCTGGGTTTGCTCTGGGGAATTATGAGGAGGGAAACTGAGGCAGGATGGAACTGTGAAGGACCCATCCCAAAGCAGTTGAAGACAGGGCAAGAATCCACGGGAGACTGTCCAATCAATTGCAGAAGCAAATTACAGGGCAGAGTCCCAAAGCAATAAGGGTTTCCCCATCATGATTTCCCACTCACACATGTGAATGCACAAACCTTCTCCCAGCTTATCCCACATCTCCTGAGGAACAGCCCAAGGGCCAGGAAAAGCTGCTGCTGGGTTAATTAACTCTGGGTAGCTCTGTTTTGGGGCTGGGAAGGTGCCCAAGGCCTGGCACAGATTCCAGGTCTGCTGGGGGGCACAAACCCACCCCAGCAACATTCCATGCCACCCTCAGCTCCAACTCTGGCTGCAGAAGAACTGGGCAGAGAGGAAGAAGTGGCAGACGTGCAATTAATGCTGAGACCAAATAATTAAGGATGTTCTTAGAAACAAAGGAGATTTTAACAGGCACGGACAGCAGTGGGAGCTAGTGATGGCTGCTGAGGTAGGTGGTTTAAAGGAGAGACTTTTTATCAGGGCCTGTTGTGACAGGCCAAGGGTCAAAGGTTTTAAATTAAAAAAGAGTAGGTTTCAGTGGGTCATAAGGGAGAAATTTTGTACAATGAGGGTGGTGAGACACTGGCACAGGTTGTTGGGGAAGCACCACTAGCACTGGCCCAGTGGAAGGTGTCCCTGACCAGGGCAGAAACCTGCCTCTGACAGGTTCTGCAGGTGCTGAGTTGCACTGGACCCACCAAGGCCTCTCCAAGACCACGGCCAGGAATCTGCTCCCCCAAAAATCCACACCCAGCACTGGCAGTTCACTCTGACACCCTCTGAAGCAGGGCTGCAAACACAGGCTGCAGCAGCGACACAAAGCCTCCATGCAAAACCAAGAGATCCATGTGCCACCTGGTGTCCAAAAGCAGCTCTGCACCATGACCCGAATTGCCGGAAAAACTCAGATTTTAGCCTGTCTAAAATCTAAATCCTATCACCATCGCGACGAGCAGCACCCTACTCTGCTGCTGAAACATCGAATGCCACCCTACCTGTCCTAAGCACCTGTAGCTTAGAGCACAGCAACACAGAGCTGCAGAAAACACCTCTGTTTTCCTTTGGGCTGGTCACTTCTATCCCAGTAGGAAACTCTTTCCCAGGATCTCAACTCCTGTGGACACCTCAAACTATGAAACTTAGGTAAAAAAAAAAATATCTAGACACATAGGATAACAGTATTCAACTTGGAAATCAAGAGATGAGGGGAAACGCGAAGCAGATGCTTCCATTGCCAGCAGCAGGGCAAGGAGCTGCTGATAAAAACGCAGCATAAAATGGCCTTAAGGTGAATTCTTGTTGTACCTGCAGCTGATGACACCACCAAGCAAGGTCCTGGGCTGTGCCCATCCGCAGACAGAAGGGTCAGGGCTGCCCCCAGGGTAAAGCACCCAACAACAGCCATATACTTTCGGGAAGAACAGATAGCTGTAAGGAACATGCAGTTCTCTTCCCCTGACCAAGAAAAAAAAGCTCAAAGACACAAGACTTTTCACCCCTTCCACCTTTTTAAGGAACATAATGTTGGGGTGTCTGTGCCTACTGCCTTTCAAGCCCTGCTATTCACATATCCCTTCTAATGCACAGCTGGATGGCTTGCCATAAGTGCTGGGACACAACATAGTCCCAAACCCTGTCCCCTCACCGCAGGGTCAAGTCCCCCCAAACGGCAGAGCCTGGATCTGCAGGCAGAGTGAAGGGCAGAGAGCATGGGGGCAGGAGTAGAGGTGGGGAAACAGCTCCATAAATGTTTAACAGTGACAGAGATGTTACAGAGAGCACTCAGACTTGGGGGATGAGACCCCAGCATCTACCTGGAAATGAAGGAGGAAGAAGAGGAGAGAAAACCAGTAACTTTTGTGGTATGTGGTTCCAAGTAGACATCTCTGCCAGGCAGCCTACTCAGCACAACTGTTGGGACAGGTAATCAAGAAGAGAGACGGTGCAGAAAGCACGCACAAACCACAGTATCCACATTCAAGACGATGCAAAGCACAGACAGTGGAGTGGTGAGCAGCACCCTACACCGTGCAACGTCCTGCCACCACCACAAACCCTGCCTACAGCCGACCTGGCTCTGCCTTGCAGGCTGCTCGTGAGGCACACAGACACAGGCATCATGCAATACCAGGAGGTAGGTCGGTCTGTCCCTCCCTCCCTCCCTCCCTCGCTAAAGAGGACCTCATTTGGAAGGGCCTCCAAGTCTTCTGAAAGTCTTACTAAGGACTGCCAATTTATTAAGCCAGCTTACACAGGAGAGATACCTCAGGTCAGTGAGGAAGATCTTCCAGTCCACCAGAGCCTTCAAAGGTGGCAGACGAAAGCATGTGCCAGCATGCTCCAAGCTGGGCCCCCGACATGGCTTCTGGAGGATCAAGCACTTCAGGTCCCTGTGTCCTGTCCGGCCCTCTGTGCACACAGAGGGAAGGAAGAAATCACCTCCTTCTACACAAAACTGGCTTTTCTACAGAGTAGAGAAAGCAGGGTCATGAAGCTCCTTGGCCAGAGTGATGTGAGATGACACACAAGGGAAAGGATGAGCTTGCTGTGGGGAAAGAATAACGTGTAAGGTGGCATTTAAATGTAGGTCCTACCTTAGTCCAGTGTGGTGTTTGTCGTTGTATGGCTCGTGAATCTTCTTTGAAGATGATCCCCATGGACACAGCCGAGGTGCATAGGCTGGGGGGGGGGGGGAAATATGCATTCCTCATGGAGGTGGTGGGATGCCAGAACAACCTAGGAGCAGAGGAGCTGGTGAGCAGTCTCCAGAAACAGTCCCTGGTAGCGGATAGCTGGTTGTGGTTGAATGTTCCCTGCAGTGCCCGGAAGTGAAGCTGCAGGCAAGGAAGAAGAGCCTGAAGCCATTTCTTCCTTGATGTCTTCAAGATCTTCCTTCAGCCTCTCCATCTGAAGCAGAAAGAACAACACGCCAGTGGTTAGTTCATGCTCAGTTGCCCAGAGCAAAGAACCACCCTGAATCATGTCTCAAATGACCAGGTCTACCTCAAATCCCCATCCTTCTCCTCACAAGATGCTGCCAACAAAAAACAAGACAGCAGAAGTACCATCACCTGGGGACTTGACATCCTCCTCCCAAAAGCTGATAGAAGGAAATATGCATTCCTGCAGCAGGGTGACCTCAGAAGAAGTCTGGCAAGCAAGATACAGCTGGAAGCACAATAGTGAAGTAGAGTCTGCTCCAAACGCTGTAAGTCGGTGGCTGAAACAGGCCTCAGATATGTGGTGGTTTATGAAATCTGTCTCAACTGTTAAGAAGCTGGTAAATCAATCAATCTATCTATCTATGTCCCTGAATTTCAAATGGGGTGCTAGAGACACAATGTAGCATGGAAAGAAAACCCCAATTCTCTGCACCAACTGCTAATCCTAGTGTCAGAGAGGATAAAAAGGGAAGAAAGTATGTGGATCTGCAAGACAGCCAGAGCTTGTGCTCTTACAGTAGTGCATCCACACCACAGTCAGCCCGTAGCCCTTTCTGTCTGACACCTCAGAGACCCTAACAGACCTTCTCTTGTGCTGCCATGACCCCTTGTGATGGTTTGACTGGCTTTTCACCATGTACCCTCCTTTCCTCTCTCAGCTGTTGACCTGACCTCATCAGGCAGGAGAAGCCTGCTGAGATGAAACCTCTTGCGCACAGTATCCAGTACCTCAGAAAGGAGAGGTGTCCCTTGCTCACTGCACTCCTACCTCATGACAGAGGAGAGGCAGAGCAGAAGCCACCACAACCAACTGCCCAGTCCCAACAGCCCAAGAACTGCAGCAAAATTAGTTGAATGTTTCCCTCCCTGCAGCCTGTGCTCTCTCATCTTGTCAAAGGTAAACAGCCAGAGGGATAAGGCTCAATAACAGAGATGTTTTTTCTTCCTCTCCTCCATCAGAGTAGCTGCTTTAAAAAGTATGTAGTCAACAAGAAAGGGATTTCTATAGAACTTCTATTTCAAGACCGTTTGTTTTGTATAAAGAATTGCAAGAAGCTTTATCTTGCTTTCTGTTATTTTTCTTGAGGGTGAAGTACTCAATACTTTTCCAAAAAAAATAACCAGTGTGCATTTCTATTCTATCAGATATGGAACTTTGGAGCAGAAATGTCCACATTCAGATCCAAAAGTTTCCTTAACTGTTTGATCTTTGCTCTCCAGAGAGCAAGGCCAAGTACATACAGACATGCCTGGGCTCCAGAACAAGCACAGCACTTGGTGCAGCAAGAGGCAGCCACTTGAACTCAGGAGGCCAGCTAACACTGGGCATCCTGAAAAATACAGTCACAACATTTCTGCTTTTTCCTCACCCACACTTTAGCTAATATAAAAAAGCAACTCTGACAACATGCTTATCAACTTCTAGGGGGAGTCTGTGTGTCCAGGAAAAAGCCAAGACCCTCTAGGGTCAGACTCACAGAAGCCAGGTCTCTCCAGGGCAGACCTAAGTGATGCTGAGCTGAAAGAAGGGATGCGAGGGGAATACTGGACAAAGTACAGCAGGGAAAGATTCAAGGCAAACAACTCTACTCCTATTAAATATAATTCAAAACTCTTTAGAGCACAACAGAACACCAGAGCTGCCTGTGGAGCAGAAGAGCAGGACAAGAATCAGCTCAAGGAAAGCTGACCCAGAGACTACTTTAGGGCCAGGAAGAAATTAGTCACCTGTGGACTCATCCTGCTGGCCTCAGGACAGTGGATACCACCAAGAGAAAAAGGAAGCAGGGGGCAGCCAGAAGTAGCACCAGTGACATTTAGTTTCTTTATCTTTCTCCTGTCTCTACCTGTTTAAGCAAAAATGGCTCAGAGCCTCCTGAGAGTACTCTTCAAATACCTCTGACCAGGGTAGCTGCTCATCATTGTTTTTCCTCCTTCCAATGTCACCTCTCCCCAGAGAGGGACAGAGCTCTTTGAGAGCAGTCTCTGGCCTGCTGTACCCCATCCCCAACTCATCAGCCCATGTCTCAGCCTGAGATGAACCTCCTCACTCGATGGGAGACTTTGCTTGCCAGCTCCTGCTTCTCTGCAGTCAACTGCTGCTTCTCCATGTCCAGCATCTCCTTCTCACCACATGCATCAAGTAGTTTCTCCACAAAGTCCCTTTTTGTCTCCTTCATTTCAATCTGTAGCTCTTCCATGTGGTCAGTTCTGAATCCAGCTGCAGAGGCAACAGACAGAGCTGAGCAGGGATGTACAAGGAGTATGTGTATATATAGGGATGGGGGGGGGCTTCCTTGCTTTTCCTAAAAACCTCTGAAATCACCCCACCCTCATGCAGTACTTCAGTCACAATTAGTGATGAAGATTCATGCCTCTGTCTAACCCAAGAGGTGAAAAAACTCCTAAGAGCCCATCTCCAGTCCAGCAGTGTTGGCCCCAAGTTTCCCATGGCACACATTCACACTGACACCTTTCTTGCTGGGAAGGATTCACTAAATATCTGGCACAGTCTGGAGGCAGCTGCCTGCATCACAGTGACAGGAATGGCATTTGCCAGTTCCATCTCATCACTGCTTCCATTATTTCCTACCAGACAAGAGCTGCAGGGGACTGTCTGACAGCCTGAGCATTCAAGAGGTAGGGGACACCCATGCCCACAGCTCAAACACCGTTTTCCCTCACTGTGACAGCTGCAACCTGTCAGGCTTTTTTTTTCTAATTAAGATGTAAGCACATGCTCTGTCAGAGAGATCAAGCACAACACTCACAGTGGTAATCATTTAGGCAGAAGTGAGTGGCAGCACTTGTAGTCCAGCATCAGATAGAACAGGCTTTCATTTGATCCCTGCTAACCCATCTGTTACCCAACCACATCAGCAAAAAACCTTTGTTTCCAGCTCCACCACTCTGCTTCAATTTTCTCCACTTGGTTTTATCGAGTTACCTAAAAAGAAAAGGGAAACACAATTAAGAAGAGCACTGCTGTATACACACTCCCCCCTTCCCCCTCCAATACATCCCACAAGCTTCACAATGCCTCATGCCAGATCAAGAATTGGGTTCAAAACAAACAAGAGGAGGGAGCTGTTCATGTTTGGAGCAGCAGAGCTGTGGCTCCCTTGCCCTGGATCTTACAGATGCTCAGAGATGATGAGGCTTCAAGGGGGGAGACCATGAAGGTTTATGAAAAAACAATCTACTCAGAGTTACTCATTGAAACTACACCTGACTAGAACAGTCTTGAAGCTGCATGTGCTTGGAGACCAGAAGAGGACTGAGGTAGCTGCTATAGACACTTCCCCCTTCTCAGACACTTCCCCAGGCACCAGCTTTTGCTCACTGTCACATGCAGGACATGGGGCTAGACATTCAAGCAGACCAAGTAATCAAACAGAATCACAGAATTGTCTAGGTTGAAAAAGACCTTGAAGATCATCCAGTCCAACCATTTACCTAACATTGACAGTTCCCAACTACACCATATCCCTAAGTGCTATGTCATATCCCTAAGCGCAATGGTCTGATCCCGTACAGTATGTTATTTTAAATAACAAGCTTGCTTTCTAGATAACATGGGGTCTCCTACTTCTCAGAATCTCTGATAGAAGCAATAAAGCATCATGAGATGAACAGCAAGTAGACTGCATTCCAGTCAACCCTCAGCTTTTTGACTAGCATCTCCCCTGATACTGGCTGTCACCTATTTCTGCTCTAAACTGGTCTTTATCCTCAGCCCCTGCAGTACAAGTTCCCTCTCTGCTCACACAGGCAGCAACGAGCTCAGCCGTCCTGCTGGCAGCAACCTTTACTGCCATTCACCCAGGAGCAACTACGCCTGAATGAGTTCAGTAAACAATTTTCAGAGAGCTCAGGAGTTGCTAGTGACCTCATGAAGACAATTATCTCAGTTATTCTTAGATATTCCAAGAAATTCCTTCCTTCATCTTCACTTTATGTGAGACTTTTAGTTGATTTATTTTATTCTCTTCCATCTAGTGATTTGTCCTGTTTTGTGTTTCCTCTTCTGAAAGTCAACTTTCAAAATGGAGAGCATAAACCACAAATGTAAAAAATCCACAATAATCATCTGAGTATTGAAAGTCATGAACTCTGCAATCATTTGCAAGGAAGCATATAAATAACTAGATTTAAAAGGAGTTTGTTCTACACAAAATCTTCCTGGATTATACCCTTGGTGTATTTAATCACAGTGGCAGACATATGGAGGGGGTATGTGCATAGATATAGAAAAGAAAGGTATGCAGACTATTTAACCTTTTGGGGTTTTTTTTTAATTTTTGAACTAATTTCAAGTAACTTTAAGCTTGCAATAACCTTTTAGGTGAACACCACCTTTTGCACGAGGATTTCTCTGGGGATCCTCTGCATAATACTCCTCTCTCTTTTGCCTAAAAAGTCTTACAAGTCTTCCTCACAAATGAAAAAAAAAAAAGCCACTTTAATAAAAAAGGGAGACAAAACAGCTGTGAAAACCAGAGAATTTAAGGAATTTTCTCCTCTACTCTTTGCAGTCAAAGGCACTGTAATTTTGTTAAGTTTAGGCTTATATCTGTTTTTAAGAATAATTTGGAGTAAGAAGAGCAGTAAATCAGCTGCAGACCACAGCCAAGCAGCATTAGCCATACATGCCATCACCAAAGCCCATAGAAGGGGACCACCTCAAGCTCTTGTGCTGCAGGTCCCATCCAACAGCACAGATGGCATAGATCTGCATGCAAGCAGACTCTCTTCCTGCCACCTTCTTAAAGCCTCTCACTTTCCTGTCAAAAAATTAGCCTTAAATTCCCATTCTGCTTTCTAATGAGATGATTTAGTGCCTGAGGGAATGATACCAGAACTGATCTTTCAGTGGAAAGAGTGCAGGGACCACTTCTGGTGGCAGGAAAGGGTTTGGTTGTCTCTCACCCACAAGGAGGGCTTGGGAGTTAGCAGGGCAACAACAGGATCTTGACTCACTACTTTACTCTTGCCCAACTCACATCAAAGCCAGACCTGAACCAATAGCTGCCTCTTCCACCTTCTGGATCAAGTAGAGAAGTGAGCTGCTCCTCACCTTGAGAAGGTGATAAAACCCAGGACACATCAGCTCCCCACAAATGTCAGGTCTGAAGTTCAGCTCATCAGAAGGGTTGATTGTGGCAATGATCAGCTGCACACACAGGCCACCTAAAAATCAATGAAACAAAAAAATCAAGAGAGAAAACTTCTGATCATGAGCTGGAACTCAGTGGATTGGGACTTACAAGGCCAGAAGACCATGCAAGAAGCTACAGCAGAAAAAAGTGGCAAAACAAAAGGTATTCCATCCATACCAAATCCATTCTGCTACACGGTCTCCAGCTTCTGTGTCAGACTCCAAGAGCCATGTCCACAAAAGCTGAGGAATTAAATACCTTCAGTGCCCTTGAGGTGCCACCCTTCAAGCCATCCAAAGGAGGCTGGAATTGCTCCACCTCATCCATTCCTGCTCAGTACCTCCAGAGCTCACTCATCCCTGCCATGAGAGAGAATCAGCAGCTCCCTCATTAGTCAGGACAGGAGTGCACCTGTGCAGATCAACTCTAAAATGAGGAACCAGAGTCAGAAGAGAGACTTCACAGAGAGGCCAGTAACAGTGGAGAGCTCAAAGCACAGCAAGAGACAGGATTTGTACCCCCACGTACAGGCTTGTAGGGCTGAGGCAGGACACAGAGGGTAGACAGAAGCTTCACAGCATCCTGCATTGTGGAGGGGACTTTTGGGTCAACAGTTCTTGCCAGGAGAAGCATCCCCTCTTCTTTGCCCAGCAGTGTTTTTGTTCCAAATTAAGGAGAAAATAGTTGGGATTAAGGTCCAAGACCAAGCCAGCTCTAAAGCAGAGCGAGATGGGCACTGTTCCCAAGTGAGAATACTCAGAGGAACAAAACTTTGAAGATACTTGCTTCAAAGCACTGTTCAAACATCTGCAATACCCTTGTTGCTGACAGGGGACAGAGCAGAGACAAGAAAGGGAGGATACATCTCAGACTGCACTCTGCTAGCAAAAGAAAGCGTTTCAGGGAAGCTTCAGACTCCAGGAGCCATGGAAGGTATGTACAGACTTGGGAGGAAGGAGAGATGCTCAGTTCACCCAAGGAGAGCAGGGAAGAGCACACACAGGAACAAGGAAGAACCCCAGCTCATTCCCAGTGAAGATAAAACAGGTCACCACTGCACAGCAGTGGAAAAACAAAACAAAGAAACCCCAACAATACATAGAAAGACAAGGAAGAAATACTGAAGGGCATCAAGACCTCATAGATGAACTGAGAAAGCTAATCAGAGACAAGCAGAGTAAGCCACAAAAGGAGGGCAGAGCAGTTGCAGCCCCACAGGGCTGGACAAGGAGATGGAAAGTATTTGTATGTCCCAGGGTAAGTAGATGATTGAGATGATGGTATCAGAAAACGTACAGCATGGGAAAAAGCAAAGCAAAAAGTGTGGGGATAGTAAAGATTTAGTAAAGAGGAAGAAACTTCACCACCATTTTCTCTGTCCGTTCCAACAACTGCCCTGAGGTGCCAGGCCAGACACCACATGGCAGAAGCTGAGGCTGGTTCTCTCGGGATACTGGACAAGGTTTTTGACTGGCTGTTCACAAAAACCTTCAGGTATTAGTTGATCTCACATCTGCTTGGCATCCCATAGGAGCTGTGAGGAAAACAATAAGCCAGCTGAAAAACTTACAGAAGAAATGTCCCCTCTCCCCTCCAGAGTTGCTCCCCCTCAAATGAGGCTGTTAGCACCCACACCAAGATCCCACCTTAATTTTTAATTGTATCTTACAGAGGGAAGACAAGAAAAAAGGTCATTTATGCAGGAAACCACCAGACTAAGCTCTGAGATCGCCTGTATTCATATTGCTATGAGGTGCCTGGCCCTACACACAGGAATCCATCAGCTCCATCCCAAACATGGATCTCAGTACAGATTTAAGTAGCTGAGATGCCACAAAATGGCATGGTAGGAAGAAAGAAAAATAAAGGGTACTTTTCTATGAACAGAGCACCACACTGGCTTCATGAATCCTAGCACTTTCCAGAAATGCTGTGGAAAAAAAAAAAAAAAGAAAAAAGAGGGTATCCCAAGATACCAAGTCAACCCCAAGAACTGCAGGAGAGATGCGTGAATGTTATCAGCTGCCATCAAAAAAACAAAGACCCCAAATGTTGGGGTGGCAGGAGCAGCAAGAGGGAACCAAGGGCAGGCACTGCCAGGCACAAGGCTAGGAGGAAAGGGCTGAGCTGCAATGTGGTTTACACAGCATTTATAGAGGAGAGATGGGGTAATGAGGGACCAGAGGAACTGAAAACAGTGGAGAGGGTCTAGAAAGCAGGTATAGAAACACTCAGCACTTGAATGCAACATCTCAGTGCAAACTGCTCAGAGAAACTGACAAAGAAAAAGCATCAGGTGAACTTCAGAGATAATATGGCCACATAGCTTAGTCCCCAGCTTCAGAAATTAATAGGAAACTTCACTGGAAATCCTGGTCCAAGACACAGGTGGTTTTATTTCTCTCTCCCCTCTAAAAAACAGATCTCCAGCCAAGGTTCTGAAAGGATCTCAAAGCAGTCAAGGCTTATTCAGGTTTAGGGCAGAAGATACTTATCTGCAGATAGCATGTAAACATCTTCACCCCAAATCAAAAATGTGCAGGTGGGCCTGTCGTTTGACATAATTCTTCTTTTAATACATAAAAGCTACATATTTTTGAAATTGGGAGTTTCATTAATTTTCTCTCTTGCAAAGAAACATTTTTAAACATACTGATACCCAAAACATTCATAATGCATCAAAGCTTTCTTTATAGTAAAAACTCTAGTCTGAATAACAACTTCAGGAACTTTCAAAAAGTTGTATTAAAAGAAAAGATGCCATTGCTGGCTGCAGAGCTCCATAATTCCTTCTGTTCCTGTAAAAGCAAGCTGTGGTAGTTGGCCAAATGGTGAAACAAGGACAGCTGAATCTTTATTATCACAATTTAAGGCTGGCTTAATTGCTGCCTGAAAGCTTCCTGCAAGGCTTCAGTAAGCAGCTAAATAAAGAACTGTGATATACTACCCCAGTAAGGTTTAACACTTACTGTCCATATACATACCTTTCTTTTGACTTATTCAAGAGACTATTGTTTTAGGTCCTGTTTTAACTTGCGAAGATTTTGAAATTTGTATGTAAAAGCAGGCTGGAGTTTTTGTGTTGCAGCCACTGCAGAGCCTGGAGCATCTCCTCCTGGTGACCCCAGCGCAGAGGCAGCAGTGAGGGTCAGGAATACTCACAGCACTGGATGCAGGTAGCAGCAAGCCATCTCACCTGGACTGTCATGTCCTTCTCTCTCAGAGGCTGCTGCTTCTTCTCGCTCAGGTTCCTCTCCAGCTGTTGAAGAAAAGAATACTGATTTTCAAACATCTACACTCATGGAATGAGCAGGTTTGGCAAGCAGAGCACCATTTCCAACACGAGCTATTACAGAAGTGTGGTGCAAATACAACTACCTATTAAGCTTATCAAAATACCCATCGGATTTTAGTTTTATTAGAAAGCTAAAATCCACTCCAACAGAAACCACAGACACAGCTGTGTCAAAACAGCTGCTTTCAGCCCATTGAGGCAAGCTTATTTTTCCCTTTTCTCTAAACCGTGTCCTAAGCACATTGAAACCTTGCAAACAACTTTGGAGGAGCAAAGAAAGGAACATGCAGTTCATGTGCCATTAAAAAAACCAAAACACAATGGTACTCAGAGCTAGGAATGTAAAATATTTGCAAAACAACACAAAGGCAAATTATCCAAACAGCCCACATTAACGGGAAAACCTAGGAGCAGAATTAAAGCCACCACACCAGCAAAATTGTCCTCAACAGTTCAGCTGCCACCAAGGACCACAAACCCCAAGGCTGATGACACCTGGTAAATGAGTTTCCCTGCCCCAGATACCTCTCAGTAGCCCATGCTGAGATCAAGAAAGGAAAAAGCAACGTGCCTGTGTTCAAAGACATACAGCTGCAGTCGAAGGCAATTTTTGGTTTGTAGATAAGCTGCCTGGCCAGTTATTAACAGTTGTTTATAAAGGACACTGACTTCATCTACCTCCACGCAGAAAATGTTTTATCATTCTGAGCAAGTGCGAAGTCTTGTGCACTAACCAGGGTTTGTTGGTCTGAGTACCATTGCCCATGGCTCTGGAGCTGCCCAAAAGCATCCATGCTCTTGCTGCTGCAGATTCTTGCTCAGTGTAGGTGCTAAGGAAGGCATTTCTGGTTATTTATTCTTTAAAACTGGTAAAGCACAGCAGAGCATACCGTTTATGACCTGCTGGGAGTTATTCCCCCAGGCAGAGCAGGAACAAGGGCAGAGCTTGTATATTTAAAGGCATTTGAGTTACATTACTGTTAAACATGCTAAATATTTCACTAGGCTGAAAGCTGACAATATTTTACAAGGACAGGCTTTGCTGGACATCTAACTCCTGGGTAGAAATCCTGTATATTTCCTTTATTTTAGTGCATAAAACACCACTTAATTTATTGACGGAAATACAAAGACCTACAATAAGCTTTTAAACAGAGCACAGCAAATAAAAGCAAACAAGCAAACACAAGATACCCCGGGTGAATCCCTAAGGCACTAAAGAGGAAGGAAGGACTCCCTCCAATCCAAGCTCAATAAAAGGGGGAGAAGGACAACAAAGGGTGATCCCAGGGTGGGCTGCTGGGGCTGAGTGATGGTGGGGGACCAAAGCTCTCTTGGCATCACTGCACCCCTTGAGGCTTGCACTGCTCCCTGAGCACCCCAGTCCTTCTCACTTTTGCTTGTGCAGCTGGAAGAGAAGAGCATCACCCAGCACAGACATTACTCAAAGGGTCTGCAATAGGAAAAGGTGCATTTTTAACATCTACTCACCAAACACACTTAAAATGTGCCTTCCCTCACCACTGATGTCACTTAACAGGGCTGTGTTTCAGCCCAAAGAGCTTGAATTGGTTTTCCACATCCTGAAAAACAAAATTAGGAAAGGAGGAAACCTTCCTTCCAGCCTGTGTTAGGCTGCAGAGGAGAGAAAGAGAAAAAGTGTCCCCAAGGTAGGAGTCATGGCTTACATCAAAGGCTTCTGAGCAAGAGGAAAAACAAAGCAGCATCCTTCATCTCTGCGTGCTCTTTGGAAAATTTACTCTGCAGTTATTAGCCTCTGTTCCAATCCAACAGTATCAGGACTGGGAGAGATATTTTTTTACGATCTCAATCACACACTTCGGAATCAATAAAGGCCCCTGCGCTCCCAAAATCCTGAATACGCCATCCAAGTTCAAGAGTTGGGACCCTTGGGGGAGGATAATATCAATATTAACAGCAGCAAAGAGAAAACTCCTGCAAAAGATATATTCTTGCTAATTAACAGGCCAAACAGGGAGACTAGAGAAGGAGATAAGACCTTAATGTTTCTCCCCTCCTTAGAGCCGACAAAGGTTTAACAGTCAGCCTAGAAAATCACCAGCTTTAAAACAGGCTAATTAGCTCCAAAAGCCCAGCATCTCCACGACAGTGAGAAGCACAAAGAAACCACAGACCTGTAATCGGGACCCTGCTTGGTGCCCATCCAGAAAGGCTTTGCCTCTGCTTTCCATAACAGAGGAACTCCAGAAAGGCTTTGGATCCCGTGCTGGGGTCTCCATGCAGCCTTACTGAAAACCTGAAAATAAACGGCGTTACTTGATTATCAGCAGCGTCATTTTCGGTTTTTATGAACTCACGGTAGCAGATTTTCACCGCATCCATCAGCCAGTGCCATAATAGGAGCTCAAACAGCTCCTACTCACCTTTTGATGTGCAAAAAGACTTGGGACCCCAGGCTGAGGCGTTAATTCGAAATGAGCAACACCGAGGGCTAAACTTGGTATTTCTGGAGCCTCCTGAAAATACAAAATTAAAGGGTAAGAATGAAAACATGAAATGCACTTTTTAAATTTTTTTTCTTTTTTTTTTTTTAAGAAATGAAAGCAGCGCCGCAGTTCGCCAAGCCCTAGGGGTCTGAATCAAGTACCCAAGCAGCAACTAAAGCTAAAAAATAATACAACCACTGTTTCTATATTGATCAACGGTAAATTAGGGGAAAAAAAATCCCGAGTTTTTATTAGCGCCTCTGAAAGCTAGAGGCGCGGGAGAAGCCGGCGGGACCGCCCGGCTCTGCCCGCTGCGCTCTCCCCGCCAGCCGCCCCCAACACCGGGCCGGACCCCGCGGAGGCCCCGGGACCCCCCAGCCCCGCGGCACTCACCGCCGCGAGCCCGCCAAAGCAGCGTCACGCCAACATGAATATTCATGAGAGCCGCCTTTAGGCCACGCCCCTGGGCCGGGAGCACCTCCCCTTGGCGGGAGGGGCTACGGAGGGGCGGGGCTGGGCTAGCGGACAAGAGAAGCAGTAAGAAAAACAGCAAGAAAGGGAAAAACACGCTCTAGCACCCAAAATCGTTTTCATCCCCCCCGGCCCCGCTCCACCGCAGGAGCGGCCGCCGCTGCCCAGGAAGGTGCAAGCACGGGTGTTCTCAGACATTTCGACAGAGAATTAAATTTAGTTCCAGCAGATCACGCTTTTGGGAGCAGCCTACCCATCCTGTGGGCATCAGCTACGGCTCAGCAGGTGCTGGTTTGCTGCCTTCGCCAGGGTACCTGGGTTGGTGCTGGGGGGGGTCAGGCTCACCCTGGTCTCACCCTGGCACCGGGCGTGCATGACTGTGCGATGCCAGGGATAAAGGTGGGTCTAATGCAGCTCCAGCAGCTCTGCAAATATTGGATAGCCAGTGTAGTGTGTGCTTTCTTATTTTTGACAGCCCCGCTGCAGTGCAAAAATACAAGGAAAATAAAGAAGGCTTTAGAGCCTGAACTTGTTTGCTAGCCCTTTCCATAAAAAAACCAAAACCCAAACATCAAAACAAAAACAAATCCACCTTTAGAAACCCAGGTAATATTTTGAAGTTCCAGCCCCATTTCAAAACACAGGATAGAGCAGGGCTCTGGAAAGAAAAAGCCAGGACAGCGCTGACGGGAAGAATTAGCTGGGGAATCTGCAAGGTCAAGTAATTCCCATCTGCCCAGGCAAGAGAAAATTACAAGCCTGCTCCCCAGAAGAAAACACTGCCTGCTGCCCCAGGTGGGTGCCTAGCTTCCCCCTCTAAATCAGTTTTGCTACAAGGGATGATGGCAGCAGCAGAGGGAACAAGCCAGCTGCCTGGCACCAGGTAAGATGGCAAGCCAGAATAAAACAAGTTTATTTTCTATTCAGACACAAGTTTTTCTTTTTCACATGTCTGGCTAGTCAACAGTGCAGCATTTTGTGTCTTCTGATTTGCAAAGACTTCCTCAGTTACAGAATACTAAAAACAAATACAGCTGATGAAATAGGGGTCGACTGGGTGTGTGTAAAGTAGCCTCTTTCTTTCAAGATGGCCTCTCGGCAGTTTCACTTGATGTTCCTTTAAGACTGACATATTTGGAGAAATGCTGCTGAGCATTTGTGGTTTTATAGACCTTAAACTCTTTTGCAGCTCAGCTCTCTCTCCCCAGCTAAGAATCCTCACCCACAAAGTCATTCCTCATAGAGAAGCTGGCCTCCCATCCCTCTCTGTGCCTAGTCTAATTCTACCACAGTTTTTTTTCCTCTGAGCACCTAACTGTAGCAAGAGTAACACTGACTTACTGACTGTTTCACACTGTGGTTACATGAACAGTAACTCCCTTCTGGCCAAACTTTACTTCCTTCCCACAAAGCTGAAGCCTTGGGCTGGTGGTTGTGTAAACATCCTAAGGGGAATAGGTAGCGCCTGTGAACACATCAACAGATCTGGTCAAGTTGCTGCCTCCAGCCCTCATCTCCCAAATTAAATACCTTTTTATTTTCTACCTCTCTTGTTTTTCTACAGGTTTATTGGCAAAGATGAGATGCAAGAGGAATGTCAATCCACACAGGCCAGCATAAGCTTATTTGATAAAGGACAAGTGTTGTGGACCTGGGGAGGGGGAGCAAAGAGGGAGATAGCAACAGGTCTAGAGACAAATACCAATCACCAACAAGGGCTTTAAGCAACTGCAAAAAGCAGGCTCTTATGGCAATTGCAACTCAGATAAACTGTGATATCACTGCAGGAAAGCTTTCTTCAGTCAGCCCTGCAGCTTCCTGCAAAGCTTTTACTGAAATTGGAGGCATAAGCTAGAGTGTCCACCAGCCCACTCGTCCTCTTGTGAGGGAATTCAGGGTGCCCTCCTCATTGTGCACTGTGGCTGAAAATTCACCAGCAGACACCTGTAGGAGCTGAATGCCCTCCTTCACCAGACAGACAGCAGAGGATGCTGCCCTGCCCGGGGCAACTCGCATGGTCCCAAACCTTGGGAGGACAGGAGCCAAAAAGATATGAGCATTAAACAGACAAACAACAGGTCAGGTAAGAAAAATACTGCCTCTTCATTTAATGTTTAAGGACATCAGTAAACAAATAGAACAGTACAGACAGTCAGAGGCTAAACCCCTCCCAAACAGCACACTCCAAACCACAACAGGTACCAGGTGATGACTTGGGAGAAGGAGCAGCAAAGTCTGGGATTTAATGGATGGCCAAGAGAAATCTCTGCTGTGTGAGGGCAAGACAACAGGACTTGGAGGAAGCAGCTTCCCTCACCCATGAGCAGAGCAGCATCTCCTGGGTACAGTCAAGAGGGAATGGTTTCCACTCCAAGCAAGCAGCTCTAAATCTCTTGCTAACACGCAGAAGGGCCATGTGTGAACTTGGAAAACACAGCTGGAAGCTACATTAGAGGTGCAAGACACACTATGTACTGACCTTGGCAGCCAAACCTCTGTTCCACAGTGATTTTAGCCTCTTGGAAAATAAAGAAAACAGGGAAGTTAGGTCCAACTCGGCAAAGTGTTGCAGTACTCATTTGTGAACGTGAAACTGAGTATGGGGGGCGGGGAATGAAGAAGACTGTGCTCTGCATACATTCGTCTATCCTGCTCCATCAAGCTGCTCCCTGCTCCAGGGACACTCCTGATCCCTATCCCACCACTGGCCTTGTCTCCTTGAATAGTCTTCCTTGAGCTGTGGAGCATCAGATGGTTAGGAGGGACGTGAGGAAGCAACTCTCAGTGCAGGCTTCAGAGGACAGTTGACTGGGTACCTGAGCACAGGGCCAGGGAGAGCAGGATGTATCAGCTGTTGCTGCTGAAGAGAGGCAGAGATCGTAGGCACAATCACTCCAGCTCCCACCTTGCTGGCAGAAGCCCACATGGAAGTTACAGGAGGTGACTGAACCAGCATGGGGGTCAGGCTCTGAAGGCAGTCGCACAGCTGCCAGCCAGTACACAGCCCAGATTTGAGTGCTACTTGAATTTCCCAGAGCGGTGACAGCTGGAACCATGACACATGGTGGAAAGTAGGGAACACATTTCACTGCTCTCTGCCTCTCCAGGTAACAGAAGACTGCAGTGGTGTTGTTTCTGCTGACACCACATGCAATTAAATACGAAGGGAGGGCTAACTGGCTCCTACGTGGCCCAGTTATCTGCTCCAAGCACCCATGTCCAATCGGGACCCCCCACAGTCCAGAGCCCTCAGATTTCAACATCACTCTCCTTGTCGTTATCGTGGTCACCATCATAAAACTCGTTGGCAGCTTCAGGCCTGGAAGAAAGACAATCACCATCAGCAAGGAGAGCCCTGGCACCCTTGGGGCCAGAGAAGAATGCCCAGGTCACCTGCCAAAGGTCAGAAGATGCCCTGTACCCAAACACCCCATGAAATGTTATGTGAGGAGACCACACATTTCTACAGAGGGGCTCCCTGGATAAAGCTACAGACTCAGAAGTAACTTAGTATCTGTTCTGGGAACCAGATGGTCTCCAGTATGTGGTCTGCCCATCAGGGCAAGGACAGAAAGGGAAGCCCCTTTCTCCAGAACAAGATCTGGTACCTGCTGTAGTTTTCCTCGGAGCCTCTTTCCTCTGGATCAGGCTCATCTGTGCGATCGTAGCTGAGCAAGTCAGAAGGAACATCATGGATCTGCACACTGGGAGCATGGTTCAGCATTTTCAGATTCTCAAATATTGTCTGCCTGATCTGATCCAAGTACTGCATAGAGAAAACAGAGGGATTACCACAGTGATATCTGGTAGGCTGCAGAGAGCCACAATTGTTAGCACTGCTACTTGACTGCATCATCTATGTGGTGGCCATGAGGAAAAAGATTATGCAAAAAGCTATTTATCATAGCAGAGGAGGTGGGAGAATTAACTCAATCATTGATACTCAAACACACAGAAAATAGGAAGACAACCCAGCAAGGTTCTCAAATGCTCTGATACTTTCTGACATTCCAGAAAAAAAGTTCTGCTTGTTTTTTGTCAGTTTTCTGCCCCACAAGAATTCCTTGCCTGGGCTTTACCTGGACTGAGCGCCAAGCACAAGATTTTGGAAATACATAGCTGATACTGCAATGAGGCTGCAAGCACTGACCTGCCTGGAGTTCTGATTTTCAATCCTTGTACTGACATCAGGATGAAGGGTGAAGTCTGGAGCGAAGTATTCAAAGTACTCTGTGATGGAACAAGCAAGAGTTGCAACACAGAGGAAAGGGAGCCAGCCTGCACTGCTCTGCAGAGCGCAGAGCTCGCTTTCCCACCATGCTAGGAGTGATCAGACCCTAAAAAGCAGTGATGTACAGCTCTGCAACTGCAAGGAATTATATGAAACTTAACAGAGTGAGCAAAAGTAACACTCAGCTCACTGAACAGGAAACAATTCAAATTAGATGACACAGTAAGGGTGTGTCTGCCCAGCAAAGTCTACAGGTGAGTGGTAGGAGATGACTAAGGTCGTCTAAGCTCAGAAAGCGCTGTCACTAGCCCTGTTTTTATCTCTGTCAAATGCAGAATGGAAGTGTTAATTCTTCAACTGATATAACATACTTTAGCTCAGCTAATGAGGAAAAAACCAGGACTCAACTTACCACTGTATGGGAGCTCTTCGCTAATTGCTTCATCTACAAGCAATGATGTTTCATAAGTCCTGAAAACATGAAATAAGATGAGCTCAGTCCAGAGAAAGCTACATGGTACATGCAGGGACAAAGCCCACAGCAATTGTTTAACCAGTGACCTTCAACTAGCAGAGAAGAGACTCACCAGCATCGTGCCACATTGCGGACTGTGTAACCACCTCCTCCCAATACCAGCAAGGGGATGTTGAAACTCTTTACATACTCCACGCACTCCCTAGAAACCCCAAACAAAAAAAATGACAGAACTGTTAACTGCAGCACACTCATGGGTCAGAAATGCCACCATGAACTCAATCACCACCACAGCTGGTGTGATGCACAAGCCTCAACCACATGTTACTCTGAACCACCACTCTGCAGCACCTTGTACAAAGCCTCATTCTGAGATCCTCTTCTGTCACACAAGAGTTAAAAAAAACCCCAAAACTGCTGGTATTGCTGGAAGGTTGAAGTCAAAGCTCAAGCCTCGAAGCAGAGGACTCAGAGCCCTTCAGACTAAAGGACAGTCTTTCAACTAAACTGCTCTGCCCCAGCCCTGCTGTACTTACCCATGTCCTCTTATACTGAGGTTAAAACAACCCAAACGGTCACAACCCAGAGAATCAGCACCACACTGGGGAAAAAGAACAACCAGATTTTCACTAGAGGCATTGCTTTGCAGGCACACATCACCATCCCCACCCCCCCTTGGCCTCCCTCACGCACCAGAGGTTACAGTCAGCATCTCAGCTGGGACACACCAACCCTGATTCCCCAGGAACAGAAGGCAACACATCAATAGCAGCCCCGTCCAACCTACAGCCTCTGAAAGGGATGGACATGTGCACAGAGCCTTGCTTCCTTACCTGCAGTACTATGCAGGTGGGCTGATAGTAATCTACCACCTGGTTAATGACTGGCTGGAAGAGGTGTTTATAACCTTTGGAGAGAAAAGTAGATTTGTCATGGCTCTAGAGCAGAAGAGCAGCAAACGCCTGGGCAAGGGGAAGTGGCAGGAAACACCTACTTTGGTCATCAATGCCATCTCGTAGAGGCACGTTGAGACAGTAGTAACGACCACTCTCTGCACCAACTTCATACATATCACCTGGCCAGGGAAAGGCAGGAGAGACAACAGCTTTAAGACTTCGGAGGTGTAGAAAGGCCAGATCTGGTTTGGTATCTCTTAATCTAGCTAGGATCCCTCTTTCTTACAAATAAGTATACTTCTGTTCCTCTCTAATCGCTTTTCCATGCCCTTTCTTCCGTCATTTCTCCCCACAGCTACAATTTTGTGATTTTACACTTTCACACTCCAGCAGAGCTTTCAAAGGATTCTGACGTAAGGCCAGGTTCACACTGTAAGGGAGAATATATACCTGTACCAGGAAAGAAATAGTTCCCATATTTATGAAATGACACTGTCATGACACGGTCTGTCAAGTAGAAAGCCTCCTGCACACCATCTCCATGATGGATGTCGATATCAATATAGAGAACACGTGGATGATACCTATTGAATACAGGAGGAAAACATCATTACTCTCTGCATCACTCCCAACCTCACTATTCCCCACATGCCTCAGTATCACCTGGCACTCTGAAAACCACCACCACCATCTTTCCCACAAGCCCACTTGCCAAAAGAACTCACCTGTCCCACCTGAGGCGTATCAAATGGTTTAGATATGGAACATTTGTATACAGTCAAACATACTTCACCACTAAAACATTTTTTTCTGATGTGCTTGGAAATAGACATTAGAATAAATGGTTTTCAGATGGGGCCAGAAACATCTTGGAAAGCACATGATGAAGAGAACCTATTGTAATCACCTAGGTGTTAGAAAGTTGCAGATTTTCATTTCCTCTACAAACAACATGCTATTAATCTTTAAGAGCTCCAATGATTTTTACCAAGAAATTAAAGGTAAGCTAGGCAAGAGGGAGGTAGGAACACTTATTTCCTGCATGTGCCAGAGTACTGGCAGCACTATGTCCCAAGAACATCAGGCTGGACTGCATTTACTGAAGAAGCAGCCTGCTGGGTCACAGAGGGTGAAGAAAGGAAGATCATCACAAGTAAATGCACTGGGGTAATGGCCAAAGCTGATGTGCTGTCAAGCACTGGAGACATGGCCCTAAGTCATCCCTGCCTGTCAGCTCCAGAGCTATCTGCTCAGATGGAGAGGACTTCAACTTTTCACAGGGAAATACTGAATCTGGTCAATCCCCGAAGAACAGGGGATCTGGCATCCATGACATAACTCTAAGGGACCAGGGAGGGACCTGGAAAAACAACACAACATCGAAACAGAGAGGCAGAGCCTGTGGCTAGTGGCTTGGAACCATGGCTTTAAGCATGTTTGCAGTGACCTGATCAAACTGGTTGATGGTGCTGACCCATGCCGATTAGCAGACCAGTATCTTGCCTCAGTCTCCCAAGACAGACATAAACTACTTAAGATAGCCCAGATTATTCATCCCATACACAAATGACAGCAAGGAGAAAAAGGGGATGCATACACACAGGCCTTGTACACTGGTAAAGGTAGAAAAGAACATAAGAGCAGAGGAACCACAGTACTCCCATGGTGGGAAGCAAACTCAGGTATGCAGCCACCTGCTGCAGAAATGGTTCCTGAAAACAGGCAACAAAAGAACAGGGACATATTATACTCTCCCATGAGGGGTAACTGGGCTGTTATTTGAAGCCTCTGGCATAGGGGACTCATGTGAGACTGGAAAGTGGGTGTGAAGACCTGAGGTTCAAAACACAAAACAGGGAAGACTGGCAAAGGGAAAGGAGGTACAAGTACACCCCATAAATCTGACTCAGAGCGAGTAGGCTTGCCACCAGTCATGTAACTATGGACTGGTCAGTCCCAAATCTGTTTTAATTGCATAACATCTTGTCTCAGATTCAATGACAAGGAGGGCATTTGAGAGTATAAAAAACCCCCTCACATATTAATCTAAGAAACAAAAAGTACTTCTGTAACTCCTCCTCCCATTTTGAATTTATTTTTCATTTTCTAAAAGGAAAAAAAAAATCCCTCTTTCCTACTCAAAGAGTCTCCTTTGATCATCCATGCATTGCTTAAGTCCTGTCCTTAAGCCACTCAAGCAAATCAAGAAAGATTTGAGTCATTTAACTGTCTCCAGTGAGCTGTAATTTGCATTTACCTACAAAAGGTTCACTGTGGCAAAAACGATGAGACTCAGGAGACCCTGAAATGAGTATTTCACAGATGGATGAGAAATGGAATTGAAGAACGCTTCTGTATCCCTTAAGCTGCACGCAACAAAACTGGTCAGATACCCCGATTCTCAAACCCCGCTTCTTGTGCCTAAAGAGGATGCCAAGACAAAAGCCACGTTGTTGGCCTTCCTGGTCTCTAGAAAGGCAAACGAGGTGGGGAAACAGAGTGAACAGTGAAGCAGCAGAGGGAAACCACAGGTCAGCCAGGACAGCCCTGCACTTGCCCCATGTCCTTACTTGAGCAGCTCCAGGATGCCAATAACTATGTCATTAACATAACAAAATCCAGAAGCCTGAAAGACAGAGAAAACCAAATAGCATTAGAACAGGATCAGCACAGAGTCTAGGCCTCAAAAAGACAGAGGAATATGCAAATTTGCCTCATTACCTCAAACTTTTTGGCATGATGCAGGCCCCCTGCCCAGTTTATTGCAATATCACAGATCTAAGAGAGGAAAGATAAAGTTTAAGGTGACAATGTGGTAACAACCTTTCACCCACTTGCTCAGTGCACCCACCTCAACCTGCCCAGCCCTGCGGCCCATAAACACCCTCTGGCCTTTCCTTCTGCTACACAGGCCTTTCTAAAGCTTAGCCCAGCCAAAAGCTTCAGCTACATTGTGTCCATACTGGATTAGTCCTGTGCTCTACATTCCTCATTAGACCAGAAAAGATCATCTCCCACCACCACTGCTCCCCTGCCAGCCAGCAGCAGGCAGAGCACCTGGCACATACAGTTTGTTTCTGACTTGTCCTTTACACTCATTAGACCTTTCTCAGGTCTCTAAAAGATTCAAATCTCTGTGGGGTTTTTTTAATACTCTCTCGAGGGGCCCTCTTCTTCAGACCTTCTGCGTGCTCTTATTTAGTGCATTTTCATAGCAGAGACCTAGCAGCACCTTCAAAGTCTCCCAGCAGTCAGTTTCACTAAAGACCCCAGGTTTGTTCTACAGCACCAAGAGTACTTTGTGACTTCATCACATGCAGCATTAGTGTTATTGGACTCCCTCTGGAATAAACATCTACTAAATGATTGCTTCTGACAGTACAGGAATGGTCCCAAGCTTAACAATCCTACAGCGCTAGGTACTTCCACTGCAACACAGCAGCACTTGCTATGTTGTTTTATCAAACAAATCCATAAGGTTCTCCTTAAACTGAAAACCAGCTGGCTTACACCTGTGTTTCAAAAGATAAGCCCATCAGCTCAGTTACCTTGTTGTTCAGCTGTGTTGCTCCCTGCAGGGAAGCGCCAGTATAGCGAGAGCAAAATTCAAAGAGGCCCGGAAAGACTGGGCTGAAAAAGAAACCATGATTCAAAAACAGGACACCTTCTCACTTCTCCCAATTTCTCCAGAGCAAAGCCAGGAATAAAACTATCCAGAGACGTTACCTGAGCAAGATCACAACTCATTCTCTGTGGAAAGAGTTAATTTGGGATCACTCTGACCCTGTTTATAACACACTGAGTACCAGCAGGTGAGCAATCTGGCTGCAAACACAATGGGAAACTCAGGGAATATGATAATGATTACCAAAGCTTCCAAGCTCGTCCTGAAAAGGCTCCCCTGCTCATAACGCAAGCCAGTGTCAGTCCTGCAGCCCCGCTGACATGTGGCCAGAGCCAGGACATCAGGAGAGGGGAAGATGGTTCTGCCCTGCACTATCTACCTCCCCTGTTACCTGGAAGATCCTGTCCCTCCTCTGCTTCCGAGCGCACAGCCCAGCCTGCAGCATGCTGCAACAATAGATGAACGCTGCTCTAAGACAGCGCTAAGGTCTGATCCATCCCACGATGAAGAGCCAGGAGAGTACAGAAACACAGGACATGGAGCTGCTGCGGCACCAGCTTCGTGGCATCATGTCATGCATTTCATTCACAGACAACCAATGGCTTAAAGACTGTGGGGTTTTATTTTCATTCTCATTTCTGCTAAGAAGATGGTTTCTGATCATCAGAGCAGCAAGGTTACAGAACAGTATTCTGATTCTCAGCCTAAATACTAAAAAACAGGCTACACTAATACCTTCTTGGGATAAAACTGTTCTCTAGCTAACATAACTCCTCCTGTGTTAGCACTTACAGCTTTCCCCCTCTACAGAATATAAGAACAATCTTATACTCTGGCAGCCCTTACAATCATCAGACAGACATGGCATACTGCCATTTCCTCAGTCACCCGTGGAGCCCTTCCACACATTTCTTTCAAGTTTCACCTCACAAACATTAGATTGGAATTGAATATTCTCAACAAGATCTCATGTAGTTTTGTACAGAAAAATTAGTATCTTCTTAGTTCTACCTGAAAATCAGGCTCTCAAAGCTGTCTTGAATTCAACATGCACATATTAAAGTAGCTAAAACGACAGGCAATTATTTAAAAAAAAACCAGTTACCATGTTCAAGAAGAACTGGAGGCTCTGCAAGAACAAGCAGAGATACAGTCTCTAACCCAACAGGATTACAGCCTAAATATAGATCTAAAAAGGAGGACTGCAAGATGCAAAGAGATGAGAAAGGAATCAAGAAGGTTCCTGTAATCTGATATACACAGGAGGGACACACACTTCATTCTGGTTAAAACTAAATAAGCAATGGGACATTCTGAAAGAGCTCTCTGGATATGACATGAGCAATGCAGGAGCACCCTTTCTGATGGTGGGTTTGGAGAAGGCACAGAGCACTTACCAGTCATCACCCACATTGAAGGCATTGAGGCTCTTGGTGAATCCCTGCATGTTGTTGGGACTCACTCTCTGCAGGAAGTCTATGTAGTCCTCGGAGTGGAATCGGCACATGTCATGCTGGGATGCCTGGTACGGTTTGAAAACCTGCAAGAGAGAAAGGCAAGATTTATTTCCCATCCAAACACGCACTTGCTTTGGCTGTAAGAAATCTCAAGCTAATTGACAAACAACCTGCACGAGGTACATAAAAAAATGTTCCAAGATATTGGCTTCCTGACATTCATGTTCATTTAAATTCAACAACTTGCTCCATGAAGACTGCTTTCCTACCCATTTTTCTCTTTCAGCCATAAACCTGTCTCCTGCCTCTCATAATAACTGCAGCTCTCGCCACATACTCTCTAAATGCCTTCCTCCCACTGCACACATCGCCCCTCCTTGGGCAAACCAGCAGAATAGAACAGTTGAGTTCAAACTACAGCTTTTTCTTCACTGGGGGCACTATTCCCTTATAAGTCACCAGCTTTCAGACAATTTTAAGACCTTGATATAGGGGTAGTTTCAGTCTCTGTCAGATTTGGCTGTAATAGGCTGATACGTTGAAAAGTTATTTGGAGAAAGCTCACAGACAGATGGGAAAGTTGCATAAATATCGTTTCCTTTGGAGAGCCAGCAAAAAATAGTCAGGGAACTGGATGGATTCAAATTAAAGATCTTGTGACAATACAGGCTTGCCAGTTTAGCACTTAATGCACATATCTAAATATACAGGAAGTTAAAAATTAATACCACATATCTGACAAGATGAGATTAGTTGCACTGAAATCAATAAGAGATCTTTTTTGCGTTTCCCAATTTCTCTTAATTAAAGCATGTATGTTTTCTATAAAGTGGAACACGGAAAAAAATAGCAAGATGCATGAGCTTGTCCCCAAAGGGAAAATTTATCAGGGCAACTGCACCAATGCACCTGTTTCCTGGGCTAAGCAGGAAACATGTTAATTTTCAGAGATGCAATACACCTTAACAAACCCATCATCTCCTTTCCTGAATGGATCTGCATTTGGTACAGCGTTTTTCACATGGATGTGTGGGGTTCAGTGCTTCTCAGAGGCTGCTGCCTCTGGCAACTCAAACAAGGAGGATGAAGCAACTCACAAGCAGGAACCATTAGTGCAGCTGCTAAGGGTGAAGGCAAGACTTATTCCCCAAGAGGGCTCTGCACAGGTACCTCCCAGGGATCCAGACGGTTGATTAAATCAAACAAGACCAGAACTAATGCTAAAAAGTTGTCACAGAGAATAAATAGCTCTAAGCAGATATCTATAAGCTCTATTGGACAATAAAAAGTAGGTATATGTGAATCAAAACAGAAATGAGGGGAAAAAAAATGACAAGACATTTGAAGACAGATTCAGCTGCTGACAAAAGAAACCTGCCTCTTTCACCCTTCGCCCTGCTCCCAGCAATCCCACCCACCTTCCTAAGCAAGCTCTGGCACTCAGCCCCCTCTGCCCCGTTTTGTTAACTCCACAGAAAACTCTCCTGGCTTTGCTGGGTTGTGGTCACAGCAGTTCACGCAGGGATCCAACAGCTTCCAGACACAGCACAACAAAGGCAGGGGGGAGATGCAGCGGAGGAGCAGGGAAGGTGAGCAGTGGGACAACTCTCCTCCTTTCGACAATGCCAAGCCTTGATTGGCCGCGTTCTTGTGTGCCACAGCCACAGGTAAGCTGGGAAAGGTGAGAAGAGGCGAACCCAGCTTGACAGGATAGCGGCCTTTTATTTGGAGGAGGCAGAGAGGGCGGATAATGACGTTACCACAACACAAAGTTAACAGGACCTTTTATAGTCACAACTAACCATAATTCCCGCTTTTATTTGCTTGTAACTTTGCCAGTCACTGACTGTTCAGGATGAAGTTTCCACTGAGGTTTTCAGCTTCATGAAGGCATCTTGTGGAAAATATAAACCCAAAAAAAAGGGTTTCAAGACTATAAATGTGGTGAAGTGTACAGCTCTGCCTACTGCCTGATTCAGACACGGATTTGACATTTAGAAGAGTTATGTCAGAATACTCTTTTTGCTGTTTCCGTGAGAAAACCCCCAATTCTAGGGAAGTTATTCATAGAAGTTCATACATTTACTGTAAAAATCTGAAAGATAAACTCTGCAAAGGGTCTGCATGCCTTGAGTGCACTACAGCTGCATCCTCCTGCAAGCACAACAGCAGGTCACTGCAGCTGGATCCAATTTTGCTAGGGAATTACATGAATTACACAGGGAAGCTTTTCTTAATGTTTAAACATACCTAACTAATTTTATATATTACATCAAGGAACTGCTCCACTGGTCTATTTCAGCACCTTCCTTGAAAAATTGGTATTGTGCTTTAGTTTTGGGACAGCTTATTTTCTATTTGCTCAATCTGCATGTCTCTCACCACGGAAGCAGTTATGCTGACAGTGGAAGAGCTTGAACTTGAGCCCATGCCAAGTGCCAGGCAGCTGTATAGTGCTAGAGATAATGACAAAGTTGTGCAGCACAGACAGGCAGGGACAAAGCAGCAAAGATCTAGCTTTTCCTTCTGCCCAACTTGTATTGGTTTGGCTGTTCAGACTTTGCCCTAAAAAATAAAAAGAAGCAAAACTGAATTTTGTGCCTTGTCCTGCCCATACAGCAAAAAAGACACTGTAAACATGCCAGAATTAAAACCACTGGTTTAACCCTGCTCTCTTGTGTGCACAGTGATACAACTTCAACACTGACGAAAAGACTTTTTTTCGGTATCACAACAACTAAATACTTTGTCAGGTCTTTGAGGGCACAGTGAAAGTTGTTTACAGTTTTGCTTAATGCCTAATGGTGGGGATGAGGGAACCTGGGAAGCTGATCACAGTCTGGAGAAGCGCCTGGTCTAGCTGGAGACAGACTGGAATTTACACATTTCTGTCTGACAGCTCTGCATGATCACCATGTTTTCACAGCAGCTCATGATTTATCCCTGAAGCATGCTGCAGATGTGAAAACACATCATTGACACAAGTTGATCACACTTTCTTCTCCACAGCCTCAAAATAAACCTGGCTATTGCCAGTTCCTGGCATCCTTTCAATCATCTACAACTGCAAGCAACAACCCACAGTTGATTTCTACAATCATTTTGAGAGCACACACCCCAGGACAACCTCCGGGGTCATCCAGTTCAGACTCAGGAGTAACAGGGGAAGCAGCTGGTTTGCAGAGCATCATGAGGAGCAGAGCCCGATGGCAGAAGGGCAAGGAACAGATGTGGGATGCATGAGCACAAAGAAGGAGGACAAAGGAAGTCCTAACATCCCTTGTAGATCAGAGCAATGTCAGTTTTGTGCTTTTCCACCTCCCCTCCCTGTTTACTAGCTATGCATGATGATGACTGTGACAGACGCAATCTTCACCTCTTAACAAGGTAATTCCCATGAAAAAACACTGTAAATGCATGTGTGTATGCCCATATATGTACACAAATACATACATACATGTACATAAAAACAGAAGTGCCTGGAGCTGTAGCTTACAACATTTAGAATAACATTCTGGGTACAGGCCCTTCCCCAGGGCACATCGAACAGATCACAGGCTGTGGAGACAATAGGCAGCAGTTACACCCAGCCTCTGGATCAGATAGCACGACCTGGAATCGAACCAGTCAGCCCAGGAATTAAATCGCTCAGTGGTCCAAAACAGCTCAGAAGCAATCCTGCCACACCAAAAGCAAGAATAAGCCAACACGAGAGAAAACAAGTTGCCCGAAAACAATCAGCAGCTGCAGGTTGCATGTCAAAATGGGCAAAAGGCATCTCAAAAGGGACAGAATGGTACAAAGACTTTTACCATTTCCATTTTGATCTTGTATCATAAGGCATTAAGTTACAATGCCCTGTACTCCTGAGAGTTTTTCATTTGCTCTGTGCCACAAGAAAAATGAACATGGATTCTAGGGAAAGGAACACAGTTCAATCTCATTTGTACCACGTGAAATAAAATACTTCAAGAGAAGGGTGCCACACAGTCATAGTAACATTCCATTATCCCCAAACTAGATTGTTTCTTGAAAGATGAAGATTTAAGTCTTCTTTTTGATTATTGCTACATGCTGGTCAAGTTTTATCAGGTTTACACAGGCTAGATTTCCAGAAGAAAAAAAAATAATCTTTCTAATAGTTAGAACCAGAGCGCACTGTACTGGGTTGTGTGAGCTGGTTGGGCAACAAAGGCTTTAAAGAGCAGGTTGGACAATCACTGATCAGGTATGAGACGGGATTAGTGAACCCATTAATGCATCAACATGAATTAGCAAGCCTCTTGAGGGCTTTTTTTTTCCCCCCATGTTACTATTCTACAGTCACACAGTTCACAGTGGTCACTGGGTCCTTCCTAAAAGTGGCTAGACATTTCATGCACAGTCCCCAGCAGCACTGCTGCAGCTCCAGGCACACACCATCTGCACAAGTCTGAACAATAAGCTGACAACCAACAATGGTGCCTTCCCAGCCAGCTCTAGGTGGTATGGTGGGGGCTCAGGCTGATAAGAATGCCTGAGATCACTTAAAGTCTTGTCTGCAACAACCCTGTTACCTGCTGTGCCAAAAATGGAGCTGGCCAAGAAGCAGCAACACAAGAAAGCTCTGAATAAGATACTAACACGGGCCAAGCCTTAACATGGAGGCTACAACTGTAGCCAGCAGGACAGTGCACAAGTCTCTGGCACCTTTCACACGTGCCAAAGCCTAAAACGCCCAAGCCGCCTGGGACAGCCCCCTTTTCCCCCGCCGCCTGGGTCGGGGGACCCCTGCTAGGCCCCAGAAGAGCCGCTTACAATCATTTTCTTGTAGAGCCCGTAATGCAGGACCAGGCTGTGGGTCAGCGCCAGGCGATGCGGCTTCATGGGGTGCCCCGCTCCTGGAAGGGAAACAGCACAGAGAGTCATCGCGGGGGGAACACCAACCGCCCCCCATCCCCGGGGTCGGGCCCAGCCACCCCCCACCGCGCCCGCTCAGCCCCGGGACCTGGTGAGGGGATCGTCCCCAAGAAGCCCCGACGAGCCAGGGCCTCGCTGGGCCACACGCCCGCCCCGAGCCGGGACCGGGCCCAGCCCGGCCCCTCCACCACCGTCCCGGCTCTCCCCCAGCCTCGCCACCCGGCCCCAGGACGCACCATAGTGGAAGTTGCCCACGTCCGGGTCGTAGAAATAGGCCACAGTCTTCGCCATGGCGGAGAAGCCGGGACCCGCCGCCGCGCGTTCCCGCTTACGTCATCACGCCGCGACGGCGCCGTGAGCCGCCGCCTGCCGGAGCAGCGCTGCCTGCGACTG
>NW_020799117.1:19942777-19947346 GCF_003259725.1 Athene cunicularia | reverse complement strand
CAGCGCTGCCTGCGACTGACACCGGGGGCGGGTCCGGGGGCGGATCTGTGGGCGGGGCGATCGTCGCTGCGATGCCCCCGTGGTCCTAGCGCCCACTCCAGTCACACCCAGCTGCCCCCAGTTACTCCCAGCTATCCCAGTCGCCCACTGGACTCGACCTGTAGCCCTACACCTGCCCCCAGGCACACCCAGCTGCTCACCAGTTACCCCCACGTGCCTCCCAATCACCCCCAGCTACCCACAGTCACCCCCCCAAGCTGACTCCATTTATTCCCAGCTACTCCCAGTTGCCCACTGAAGTGTCTCCAATAACCTTACATCTACGCCCCAGCTGCTCACTGGATCCTGTCCTGTAACTCTACAGATGCTCCCTAGTCACCCCCAGCTGCTCACCAGTTCACCTCCGTTTGCCTCTCAGTCACCCCTAGCTGCCCCAGCTCACCCACCAAGGGCACCCACACCTTGGTGGGACTCGTCCCCTTCCCGGGAGCAGTGCCCTGCACTGTGAGGGACAGCTGGCTGTCACCTAGCCGAGCAGCCCTCTCAGGTCCCACTGTGCCAGGGAACATGTCCTCCTGACCACCGGCAGCCTTCGAATATAAGCCACTGGGGTTGGCAGGGAATGGGGACAGGGAGGCACCACCAGGCAGGTGGAGGACAAAAGCTGGGCGGAAAAACTCTGTGTACAAAAAAGCAGTCATGCAGAACGGGGGAAAAAACTCTGAACCTTACCCAGCGCTGGCGAGGGACAGGGCTTGGCCATGAGTGACGCTGGTGGTAAAAATCTGTTCCCTGTGGGCTGAAACGAAGAAAGGATGAAAGGAGCAGGTAGTCTTGCCCAAAGGCTCAGAAAACAAATTAGCCAAAATCGACACTTGGCAAGGACTTGGTCCGGCTGGTCTCTTCCTGATCGTTTCCTGCAGGCAGGAGGTTGGGGGCGAAAGGTGCTTCGCTGGAGGCAGACTGCCTGAACCACCTGCAGTCAAATGGGGTCTCGGAGAGGAGCAGACAAAAGGCTAGGAGCCCCAAGGGGCATACCAACAGCTGGCTAAGGATGGACACCACAGCAGATTGGGATGTTCCCCGGTTTATCAGCGACAGGATTTTGGTGCTGGGTAAGAAACGTGCGGGAGGGAAACCCCTCGGCACGCAGCAAGGGGAGCTTCACGCATGCATGGCCCTGGTTGCACAGAATGGGGCTGGCGGAGTGGCAAGGCAACGGCAGGATGGTGTCGGATTTTGTGCTGGCTGCAAGCAGGTGAGAAAACTAGTGTCAAAGGTCCATTAAATCATGGGATTGTTAAATTATTAAATGGTGCTTCTGGCTGGCTCTACCACTTACTGTGGGGATGCTGCTTCCTCCATGCCACTCCTTGTGAGTGTTTCCCTTTAGGCCACTCCTGAGCATGGAACAAAGATGCTCTGGGAGATTCTGGGACCCTCTGGCTGTGACTCCACAGGGCACATCTGTGGTTGGGGATGCTCAGAGCTGCAATCCTTGGCACAGTGAGCACTAAGTCCAGCACCCACCATCTTAAATAAGTAGGCTTTAAATATGCTGAACAACAAGGGTGTAGCAATAAATGCGTGGAACATGCTGACGTCTCCGTGGGGCTGCTCACATAGCATGACGATAGCCCAGTTGCCGCTCTGCAAGGTGCTGCCACCAGATAGCGTCCAGCCAGGGCCACCGAGCCGCCTGAGTGACACAGACGAGCTGCCTGGCTGGGGGAAAGGGGCGACAAGGGGAGAAACACGTCCTTGCCTCCAGTGAGGATTGTTTTGCCAGCTGAACTTGCTCTCTGGAAGATAGTCACTGCTCCGGGGATCTTCACAGGTCTTGGACCAGTACAAAGAAAATGTTGGGGAGGGATATTTTTAGATGCTCTTTGTTTTCAGAGACAAAAACCATGCTGTGGTTTAAAGGCCATTAGCTTGCTGTGGATGTTTGAAAAACTTAAATAAGGGCTTAAGATTCAGGGAGATGTTTGACACAATGGGATGTAGCATTTTTGCAGAGATGATGGCAATTTTCAGGCTGAACATCGTAGTGGAGACCCCAGGAGGAACCTGCCCATGGGATTACCAGAGCTGGGCAATCTGGCCTGTTTAGCTGCCACGTGGACAACCAGCAGGGCTGGGGCAGACGATCCCCTGAGCGGGCGCGTTCACATTGTTCACAGGGTGACGTCTGTCGTAATGGCTGTGGAGGAGGCGCGGAAAGAGAGCGGACGAGAGGTAACGTGGCAATATGCTGGGACCAGAACTAGCCATGGGACAGGGTAATGGGGGACAGTGCTGTCCCTCCACCCTCTCCTTAGCTGCTCTGTCCTCTCCCTCCCTGGCCACCTCTTGGCTTAAAATTTAAGGGCTTCCAGGCAATGTCACAAGAGGCACCAAAGCCTCCAAAGACCCCCAGGATTCATGCCTGCACCCTCTGGGGAGCCCTGAGTGGGTGACCTGGGGAGGAAGGGCAGAAGGATGGCAGCAGTGAGTGCAGTGAGCAGGCAACAAGCAGGCAGCTGCCTGTCCCATGGCTGTGACTGGATCGCTGTTGTGTCTCAGCTTGTGCTGCCTTGGCTGTTGGTGTCACACAGGATGAGGACAGGAGCTGGGATGGGGTCAGGAGGGGACAGAGGATACAGTGCCCAGCCTCTGGACATGCCATGAGTATCCAGCCCACAGCCACGTTCGCTGGCTTAGCCCCATGTGGGGCTGGCCAGGATGGACATGACCAGCCTGTTTGGAAGGGAGACCTCAGCTGTGTGTATTCATGACTGCCATGCTGGATGGTCTCAGGGCAGAGAGGAGCTGTGGTGTCTTTTCTGAGTCACCTGTGAGGTGTTGTGTGGGACAAGGCTCATGGTCTGGCCATTAAAGTGCTAATGGGGTGTTGCAGTGGGAAAAGGACTGAGCAGCCTGGAGGGATATTGAGACTGTGGTGGTGGAGGCAAAATGGAGATTGAGGGCCCTTGGGAAAACATCAGGAAGAGAAACGCTGTTGACTGGGATAATCCAGATGCAAAGTGAGGTGGGAGCAGCTTCATGGTAGTAGAGCCCTCTTCTCATTCTAGTTCACTCCATGGAGGCCAGGATTGGCCAGGTGGGGTGCTGCACCATCCTGTGCCCCCCAGGTTGTGGAAAGGCTTTGACACCAGATACTGTGGGAAAATGCGAATCTTCCCTTAAAGTGGGGAGGGCTGAGCAACCTGGGCTCATTTTGCTAGGCATGGTTGAAGACTGGAAGTGGGGGGTAGGGTGCAGCAATGCATTGGGTGGGCAGGAATGCCTGGGAGGAGAAAGAGCAATTTATTGTGCAGGACAGCATGTGTGCGTGAGCACAAGGAGAATGGGAATAAGCTCACCATGACTGCATGCCCTCAGGGCTCTGCAGAAACCCAGACCTTGAGGTCCCCGCTTTGAAGAAACTAGGGCAAGGAATAAACTGCCTTTAAGGGCTTGATCAGCAGGGCCTTGCATGATGTTGCAGCTTGTTGGTCCAGCGTCAGAAGACCTCTCCTCTCCTGCATCCCTAGCAATGCATGGCAGGAGCAGAAAGTCTTGCTGGCCTTTTCTTGTCATAGTTGGTCCATCTTAGGGCCTGTCTCCCTGCCAGAACAGCAGACAGATGGGTGACGCTTACAATGCAGTGACCTCCTGAAGTCATGGTGATGGAGGAAGCTCCTGGGCTCCTGAGAGTTGACTCTTGGTCACTTGCAGAGAGGGACAGGAGCTCTCATCATTGCGTAGTTGAAAGCCTGGAGGAGTTGCAGGTTGTCTCATGGCAATACAGAGTGTGGTGGGGTAACTCCTACAAATTAATATTTATATACGTACTTAGTCCAGTAGAGATGGGGTGGGAGGGATTTCAAGGGTCACCCGTGTTTCTCAAGATCTGGGTAGAAAACTGTCAGGTGGGTGAAGGATGGCAAGGAGCAAGCCTTATTTGCAGTAGCAAAGGAGATTTGGGTGAAGCCTTCCAAAGGAGGGAATAATGTGGTGGAGCTGGAGAAGGACATCGTGGGACTGCCATGGCTGGAGATTTTGAAGTGCCTATCCATCCCTTTTTCATGCAGGAGGGAGAGACAGTCGGTCTGGGGAAGGGCATCAGGCTTCAGGGTCTCTCGGGACTCCTTTTCCACCATCTCCTCGGTGCTGTGATCACGGTGTGGGTGGCTGCATCCCTTCCCCTTCCCCCCCCCCTCCCCTCCATGCCAGTGCGGGACGGCTCCTGGTCTTGCTGAGACCCACTTCCACCCCTCTGCCCTCCCATCGCCACGGCTCATTGCTCTAAAAATCGCCGAGAGCTTCGGAAAGGAGGGTGCCAGGGGAAATCGGGGTTGGCTTACATGCGGGCGAGGTTATTTGCCCTGGGGCGGGCAGCAGCTTGCCAGCGCCGGCTTCCCTGAGCGGCACTCCTGTCTGCTCCTCGTTGCGGCTGCCGGCGTTTCCCTGAGGTTCTCCCTGCACCTTTATCCGCTGAAACCGCTTCGGAGAGATTTTTTCCGGGGTCGGGACAGGCGGGTGCTGTCGCTGGCAGACAGCGGCGGGCTGCCGCGGCAGCCAGAA
>NW_020799117.1:19926779-19942727 GCF_003259725.1 Athene cunicularia | reverse complement strand
TCCGCCGCTGCCGCTGCCGGCGGAGGCCTTCGGCCGTGAGTAGCGAAGGGTGCGGGGGGAGTGCGGCGGCGCGGGGGGGATGCTCGTTCTCCCCCAAGGGTGAGCGGGGTGATGCCGCCCGCCACAGAGCCTGCGAGAGGCCGGGGCACTGGTGCCCTTGGGAAGCCGCCTGCAAGGGCCAGGGGAGCACCACAGCCCGGGGCCGGGTGGGCCTGCGGGGATGCTGCCGCCGCCACCGCTGCCCTTGGGATGCCTCTTGCCGGGAGCGTGCAGAGCGGCAGTGTCCTTGGGAGACCGCGCCGAGCCACCTCCAGCCTGCCCTCTTCTCCGTGGGGCCCCCCCACCATGCTGGACCTTGTGGGGTGAGAGATGAGCCCTTGGCAGCCCAGCCCAGCCCACCCCGGGAGCTGACCCTTGCCCAAGGTGGGCAGGAGGAAGAGGAGAAAAAGGAGGGTGGGCATGGGGAGCTTTGCAGGGGCGTGAGCACTGGGGTGTCTGAGCTGCCTTCCTCGTTCTCCTAGATCCGCATGTCAGACCAGAACAGCACCGACGATGGGGAGTCAGACCCCCAGCACAGCCTGTCTATGGTCTTCCTCCTCGTCCTCGTCTTCTTCATCATGGGACTGGTGGGTTTCCTGATCTGCCATGTCCTGAAAAAGAAGGGTTACCGGTGCCGGACTTTCCGGGACGAGCTCGACCCAGATAACAAAGACGTGTTGGCAGAGCTCCAGGCCAGTGAGTGCTGGGGTGATGGGGGCTCAGTGGGGGCTTGGGTACTTCCTTTTACCCAGCTCAGACCAATGCTCCTTAAACATGCTTCTGGGATACAGGCTGGGGGTGGGAGGGTTACCTGTCACATGCTGCTGCGTTGGGAAAAAGGGATGGGTTGTGAGAGAAGCACAGTGTTCCCTAGTGATCAGAGACTACAGCCCAGAGAGCCCTCTGATCTGCTGGCTCTGCAGGCTGGCAGAAGCTGGTGGTGTCAGGAAGGTGGTCCTTCCCAAAGTGGCGTTATCACCAAAAGATAATTCTGATGAACAGCCAGTGCCTGAATTATAACCCGTGTCCCCTCCAAGGAAAGCATCCTCCAGCCAGGGCATGAGCTGTCTATCTGCCCCTTTGGTATTAGGAGGTCTGGCATGGGGCCAGCATGGTGTCTGCTATAGGTCATGTCCTCTTCCAGTCCCTGTTGTGCCCAGAAGAACAGGGGTGTTTCCTTGGGATCTCTGCCCCACACTGGAAGGGGATATTTAGGAATTTTTCCCATCACTTCAGGCCACCATAACCGGCTCTTGGGTAGTAGGATTGGGAAGTTAGTGCAGTGTCTAGTGCGGGTGCAAGCCAGAGCTCAGTCCAAGCAAGATCTGTTGTTTGATGGTTTCATGAGGCTCTGCTGAAATGTAGAAGAAACTTTTTTTCCAGCTGCTTCCTTACCTGAAAATGGCCAAATGGTGCTACATAACTCCTCTGGCTCCTCTGTGCCACTGTCAGCAATTGGGAGAGTCAGCATATCCCGCTGCCACTTCTTGTGCACAGGAGGGAAACAGGGCTCCCCCAGCTCCCCTGCAGATGCGGCGGGGGCTTCCAGGTCTCTTGGATATGCTCTGGCTTCAGTGACTTGGCTGCACATGACATGGAGACAGTGTCTGAACCTTCCAGGATTGGCTTTGCTTGCTGGAGTTGCCACAGCACAGGGAAACATTTGTGGGCTTCCAGGAGCACAACAGCAGCCCCCGACTGTGTGTTTTGAGGGAGCTGCCTACCATACCTGCTCACAGGACCATATACCACCACAGACTGGGCTGAAGGTCCAGACAGCCAAGCCTCCTGCCTCCAACAGTGACCAGAAGCAGGTTGTGATGAATGCTGGGGATGAATACCATAACGGAGCAGACACTGAGCCAAGTTTCCCCAGCATACCCTTTTAAACTTCCAACAGAATGTAGCTCCAGGGCTATCTCTGCCAGAGATGGTTTTTCTGGATTTAACAGGCCCCAGTGGGTTTATTTTCTATGAACTTGTCCCATTTACCCTTGGAGAATTTTAGCACCCACAGCATTCTGCAGTCAGGCCCTCCAGGGCTGGACTGTTCCCATGAGGAGCTTACTCTTTCAATGTGTTTCAAATCTGCTCCCCGCTCATTTCTCATGGTGCTCCACAGTTCTGAAGGAGCAACACAACCCCTGTCTCCCTGCACACATGGCTGACATTTTAGCCATTTCTTTTCCAGGGTGAGGGATCTGGTGTTCCCCAAGAGCTTCCCAGCATGATGGGAGACACGAGGCTTCTCCAACCTCTCTGGTGATGTGGCTGTTCCTGGGGAGGGACTGGTGAGCTGACTGTCCAATTCCCAGCCCTCAGTGCCACATTTTCTCTTTGCAGATGAAGAAGAGGAGCTGAACGAGGACACTGTGGAGAAGATTGTGAGGTGCATCATCCAAAATGAAGGTGAGCATTTCCTAGGGCTGGCCTGGAGATATGCTGACCGCTTTGGCTGATGCATTCCCTTTTTCTTCTTCAGCAAATGCGGAGGCCCTCAAGGAGATGCTGGGGGACAATGAAGGGGATATCCCAATGCCAATGCCCAGGTGAGGGAAGCCCGTACTAGCTTGTGGCTCCTACACAGTAAGGGAGAAGCAGCCTTTGGGTATCGCCTTGGTCTGGAGACTTTGCAGCCAGCTCCTTTCCAGCTTGTTATAAAGCATCTTCCCAGTAAGAACTCCTGCCCCTCTGAGGGTTGTGATGAGTGCATCACCCCACGGTCAGGGGCAATAGCGCTTCTTCATTCCTGTGCTCACAGAACATCCCCTCCAGAGCTGCTGCTTCTCAGGGCTTGCTGCAGTGAGCTGCACGAGGGTTGGGAAGTCTCCTCCAGATAATGCGACCTGTCATGTCCTTCTATTGCAGCCTTTGTCCCCACCGCAACAGCCAGGACGGGGGCCCACCACATCACCACACGGTGCATCTGGGCTCCACGCAGGCCCCCTGCATCCACTGCAGCAAGAGGAAGAGACACCCGCTGCATCGACAGGGACGGTCCAAGGATGGCAAAGGCAGGATGCATCCTGGAGAGACCACTGTCTTCTCAGTGGGCAGGTACCCAAATGAACCTTGCCAGACATGGCCCATCTGCTCTCGTCACGGAGAGTCTTCTCAGTTCCCCTATTCCTTTCCCCTTCCCCACTTGCCCTACGCCAGGTACCCTCTTGCTCTTCCCCATGTAGATGCCCCAGTAGTTAGTAGCTCTGCAGTTGGGAGTTCTGAGGACCCAGGTGCCTCTTGCACCTGGAAATGCCTGTGGCATGCGGCAGGCCATGATGCACCGGTGGCTTTCCTCCTTCTCCGGGAAGGTGACTAAAGCCTGGGCTGTCCCGCTGACTCAGTGCTGGGCAGAGCCCCAAATCCACGTCCTTTCAAAGCCAGCTGTCCCAGCTATGTGCAACCAGGGCTCTTGCTGCCCAACAGGGGCAGTGACCCCAGGTTTTAGGGTTCTCATTAGGAGGGGCAGGAGTTGACAGCATGTCCCAGGTGCAAGTTATCAGCCACCACTGTCAGAATGAAAGAGTGGCTGTGCTCCTCTAGGTCGTTGCCTCCAATGATAACTGCAATTAGATGACATGGCAGGAATATAAGAATAGAGGAGTGTACCTGATATTTCCCACAAATACTTTTCCACTCCCCATGTGGTCTCACCTCAAGGGACTTCCTGAGCTGCTTGTGGTCTCTGTGTAATCTTTAGTACAATCTGCATTCCCCATCAGAAAGGTTTAACATGTACAAGACCTTTAGCAAAGTTTTGCAGTGCTCAGCTCTCTCCTGCAGTGGTGACTGGGGCAGGGTGATGAGCAGCTACTGGTCCCTGGATGAGCAACCTGGTGAGACACAAAGCTCTGCTATACTCAGACCCCGCAGCAGGTCTTCGTTCAGGGCCTAAGCCTTGATGAAGCTGCATGTTGTGGTCTGGAGAGACAGTCCTTTCATGGTGATGTTGAGCCAGAGTGGGCACCAGGGGGGTGCGGGTTTTTCACAGCAAGGAGTCTCAGCAGGGAGATGAACAGGGAGATTTATGGGGAGCTGGTGAAGGGAAGAGACACGCCAGACCTCCTCGTGCTGAACTCCAGCTAAGATCACACCTTCTGGAGACTGACAGCTTCTGGCTTCCTCTTTGCCTGTTGCTGTCAGCTGTCATAGGTGGTGGTGTTTGGTAAGCCAGGTCTCTGCACAGTTGCGTATGCATGGCTAGCTCATTCTCTGGCTGGTGCCCAGCCCCATCCACTCCTCTGTGTCCTTTGTCCATGCTCTTCTCAGCCTCTTTTGCTTACCTCTGAGTGCTGGAGAAGATAGTCTCCTTTCCCAAAGGCACGATACCTCAGATCTTGGTTTTCTCTTTTTATCCTTGTTAATATCCTGTGTCACATCAGACTTCTCCATGGGACAGTCATTACATTTCTCCAATGTTTTATTTTAAAAGTTTCCACTTCCTGAATCTCCTTGGTATAAGATTCAGCTGCTAAGGGACCTATGTGTCCACGAGGTACAAAACTACCTCCAAATTCTGGTTCTCATTTCCAAGCTGGCCCCTTTACTTTTTCAGATTCTGGCTGACTTTTCTGGGACTGCCCTTGCTGTGTCTTATTTACTATGAATATCTTGATTGCACAAAGTACTTTGACTCGTGGCTCATCCTACATACAAAAGCTCCTTTAACTCACCTCCTCTGTTACAATCTTCAGGTCTGTTTCTTTCTTTTTATTTTGCTATTAGTTTTTTCTTGGACAGAGTGGTTGAGAGTCCAGCCCCCTTTCCTATTACCTACAGCTCATTGGCTGAGTCTGGTCATCGCTAAAGGAGTGGAAAGGAGTGAGGTTAGTGAAGGTCCACCAAGATCATCAGGGGCTGGAGCATGTGACGTGTGAGTTGTTGAGGGAACAGTGTTTGTTTAGCCTGGAGAAATGCAAAGGGGCATCTAATTGCTCTCTAAAACTCCTCAAAGAGGTGGGAGGAGTTTAAATGAAGATGAAGCTAGACTCCTCTCAGAGATGCACAGGGAAGGGGAAGAGGCAATGGCTGCAAACTGCAACAAGAGAAATCCAGGAAAAACTATTTTACCCTGAGAGTGGTGCAGCCCTGGGACAGGGCCCAGAGGAGTGGAGGGATCTCCATCCTCGGAGCTTTCCAAAACCTGACTGGACAGGGCCCTGGGCAACCTGACTGAGGGTGGGAGGTGGCCCATTTTCAAGCAGAGGGTTGGACTGGAAAGCTCCCAAGGGCTTTTTTGCACCTAAATTATTCTATACTTCCGAAGTAATCAGAGTTATATGATCTGAATGATTTACAATTTATCTTAGGGCTTTCCCTAAACCAGTTGTTGTCAGTGGTGTTGTCCACCAAAGCATCTGTGTCTGACCCCCTGTCCTTAGCCCTATCAGTCAAGGTGTGTCACGTCCTACTGAATCAAATGCCTCAGTGATGCTGACTAGGCAGATAGCCAACACTCTCCTGCCTTTCCCCTCAGGTTGGTTACTTTACCTCTTGTGCCCCCTCCAGTCTGAACCCTGCCTGCTCTTTGAATCTCTTCCCAGCTCTTCCAGGATGACATTGCTCAATGACATTATCAAGAGATGATCCTGCTACTCGTGCCTCCTCCCCATCCCTCTTTGGGACTGGGATGTTGTTTGGTCTTCCTGAATCTCAGTGCTGGTGCCTTGTCTCAAATATCTGGATAGACCTGAAAGGTCACATTTGCTGCTGCTTGGCCTGACTTGAGCAGTCCTGTGGGTACTTCACCAGGAATGGAAACATTTCTCTTCTTGTCCCTTTTAATCATGAGCAGCATTTCTGACTGCAGTGCTAAGGGGTGTGTACTGTCCACAGACTGTTGCCTGGTCCTCTTCTGGTGGTGTTCTTCTTCATCTCTGGCATCTCATCTGGCATCTTTTCTTATTTCTCAGACTTTTTTTTCTCAGCTTCTTCCTTCAGAATAGCTGTACTGCCATGTGCTTGACCTTTGGGTCTTGTTCTTCTTTCAACACCAGCAGTGCTTGAACTTCACTGCTGAAATTGTATTTTGCCCTGATGCTGACTTGCAGCTGAACCCCATCAGAGCCAGGGCCATCTGCAGCCTCTCTGCATGTGACTCGAGTGCAGAGAGCGTGGTTGCTGAGTGAGTCATGGCTGCATGAGATCTCTGTGGTGGGATCAGTGTTCTTTGGCTGGTGGACTCCAGCTCACTACGGAAGAGATTTCCCATCTGCTGATCCAGCAGTAGCTTGCATTGCTTATGAAGAGGAGTCACAGTGTTAGTCAGAAACAAGTTACTTGCAATTCTGACTTCTAGGCTTTGCCTATGTGTTACCCCTCAGAAATCCCAAAGTTATGTTAGATCCCTAACTTTTCTCCTCTTCCCACATGCAATATTGCATCACCTCTGATTATAACCACACCCTTTGTGGGTGTCAGACTACTTTCTGCACCTGTTCTCCTGCCTATCCTGGAGATTTAAGCTGTTACCTGACATATGGTGGAACCTTGGTGAACCACCTAGGTACCATCCATCACTCCATGGGATGGCACACAACATGCTCTGGCTGATTTTAGCCAAACAACTACTCCTGGCTTTTGATCTCTGTACCCAAATATAGCTCACTCTGCTGAACCCTGTCCCTGACACTCAGCGTGTACTGCTTGCCAAAACTCTGGCTCTTGTTCCCCTGATGGAAATCCGCCACTGGGTGCAACATCCATGCAGCTCTGCACAGCCATCCCTTCTTCACCAGGCTTAGCTGGTTTGCATTTCACCTTCTGAATCAACACCTGAGTTTCTGTACAAGCCCCTTTCACCTAGGTTGCATCTCGGAGCATTTCCAAGAGCCGTAACCCATCTTGTTGGTGGGCTCTGGACCAGCCAACATCTGGATTGATATTTTCATCCTCTTTCTAGTTGTTCTGCCAAAAAATGAAGGGGAAAATGGGGTTAAGTCAATGGAGGCATGGCCAGAGTGGGGGTCAGTGGTGTTGAATGGGTCTGAAAGGTTGGAGATCAGCACCACTACATCGCAGAGAAAGGAGATCCAAGGCTGGAGGTGAGGGCAAGCTGGAAATACAGCTGGGAGAGAGGAGGGAAGGGATTTTGATCCATCCTGCACTCATTCCAGGTTTCGTGTCACACACATCGGGAAGAAACCCACTTTCCACGAGCAGCAGGATGGTCCCCTGCCTGACGGCAGCCGGGAGCCAAGCACGGAGGAGCTGGAGCGCAGCAGCGAACGGCTCCAGCACGAGTGGGCTCGCAATGGGACTGTCCCCACTGGTGGCCTGCAGAACGGAGCTGTCCAGAAGGGTGCCCAGAGCAGCAAGGGTGGGGAGCAGAGCCGCTCCACCACTCCAGCCCGGAACACACCAGTCAGCTCCAGCACTCATGACAGCAGATGGGTGGGCAAGGGGTCCAGCATGGCAGGCTCGCTGCAGGATTCTGGCACTGCTCCTGGGAGCATGAGCCGCCAGCGGAAGCTCCTGAGCCATCGGATGCTGGGAGGGTCGAGTCCCAGTATCCCAGGAGAGCTGGTGCAGGAAGGAGCCAGCATCTGCCTGGAGGAGACTGGACTGGGGTCAGCAGATGAAGTGTCGGATATTCATGGGAGCCTGAGTCTGCATGAACAGGTTGAGGAGTTGGGACAAGATGACAGCAGCAGAAAACAGTCCGGAGCGGAGGACATGGGGCAGCAGGTAGGTTCCTTCTCTTCCTTGTCCCCCTGTGGTCCCCTGAGCTAGAGGGTTTGAAGGGTTGTGGCACAGCACCCCACATCCTGCTGCCGACAAGATCAACCCGCAAAGCGTTGGTGGTGTGAGCTGTGCAGCGAGGACAGGCGAGCTGAGACTTGCACTGGGCTGACTGCAGCATGGAACCCGCCCTGTCCTGCCCACCCTGTTTCTGCTTGCCTTTTTTGATTGCATTTTCCCATTTTCTAACGTCTGGGGCATGTAGAGTCATCATGACAGTTCCCACCCTGCTGGTACCTGCACTATGGGGAAAAGGCAGGTCACTGGTTGACTTGCATTTCAAATGCTGCAGACCTGCTGCCAGCTGCCCCTCAGGCAAGGGATCCATTGGGATCACTTTTTCTTGACCTTGGGGAACTCTGCTGCTGCAGATAGTCCCCCCAAAACTGTAGCTTCACTGCAGTGCTGGGGCTCAATGTGGCCAGCAGTGTACAGGCAGGGACAGATGTCTCCAGGAGCCTTTCTTGCCTTGAAGTCTCAGGAACAGTGAAACCAACTGGTTGTTTCTTGTTTGTTCTTCCTTGCCCTGGAGGGGCTGGTGCTGGCTATGCTCAGAGAGAACAGCCCACTCTGGGCCAACTGGGGGGCTCCCAGCACCCTGGTATCTCCCAGCCTTCCTACCCAACCACCTTGCTGGAGGTGCTAGAGTGCTCCAGGGCAGCACTGGCAAGGACACCATCTGCTTGGCCTCTGATTTGGGGGATTTGCTCTCTGCCACTGCCTCCAGGCTGTTACCACTGAGCAAATGACACAGTGGTGGTAGCAGACACCCAACACATACACTAACTCACGTGGTTCTGCAATTGGGGAAAGATGGTTTTCATGTAAGGGGACTGGGGGAAAGCACCTGGTGTGGCGTCACCCTACCAAGGTGGGCTTGGGGAAAGGTGTCTAGCTACATGTAGGCTAAGGCAAAAGGGAGGAACATGCTGTGTTTATTGTGTCTTTCTGCTTTCTGGTGGCTGGGCTGGAAGGGTCTGGGCTCCTCCAGGCTGGAGGCTTGAACTGTTTTATGGAGAAAGGCAGCCCAAGGCCATCACGCCAGACAGAGTGGATGGGCTGCAGCTCTTCTCTGGAGACCTGGAGAGGCGGCAACAGGTCCCCTCTTCTCCCATGGCCCCTCTGATCTCCAGGGAAAGATTCACATGGAAGACAAGGCCAGGGATACTGTGATTTTTCCCCTCTTTGTCTGTCCCGTCTGTAATGGCAGGCTCTTGTCTCAGACCCTGTGCCAGGCTTTGGGGTGTTTCTTCAGCATGCTCCCGAACACAGAGGCCCAGGAGAACAGTGATGGGACCTCACTGGGACATTTACCACTGAGCCCTGGTGTTGCTTGGACTATCCCTTGTCCCTTAGGTCCCAGCCAGGGCCACCACAAGTGTTGTTAGCCACTGCTCAACATGTACTGCAGGTGAAGGGGCCTCACTGGGGTTGAGCCTGGGCATGACTGCTGCAGACAGCAGAGCCCGTCTTGTCCCCTCTCCCTCGCAGCACTCCCACACCCTGACATCCACATCCCTCCTCCCTCCCACAGGAGCCCAGCGCCATGTTGCAGGACCGAGGAGCAACGGTGTGACGTGAGTGCTTCTCCCCAGTCCCTGGGGCGATGTCCAGGGTCGGGGGGGGGGAAGGCACCGGGAGCCCAGTGGTGGAGAGAGGGTGAACCCCTTCTCCAAGAGGGCTTGTTCCCGATGCACTGGGTCCTGCGTGAGCAGGTCCTCTTACCTGCTGGCTGCCAGCTGTGCCAGCTTTGGGCAGACACTGGGCCAGGGCAGCCTGGCCTGTGCTGGCAGGGAATGCCACGGCTGTGGGGAAAAACCCCATCCTGCCCCTCTCCCCACAGCTCCTCTCCGCTCCCCGCTGGAGTGTGGACAGGAGGTGCGTGGCCCCTAGTGCCCATGCTGGGCTAGGGGCTCTGCTGCGGGGGGACCGTGGGGCAGTCGGCCCCAGCCCCGGGTGGGCAGCTACGCGCTTGGCATGGCCGGAGCGACGCGCCGATGTTACAGACAACTGCACTCGGCGCCAGACCTCATCCCATTGGCAATAGGTACCCAACTCCCACCCACCGTACCCACCCCAGAGACCCTCTTGGGGGACCCTCGGGCCTGGCAGGGGCAGGACAGAGCCCAGTCCCCGCTGCCCACCTGGCCCCCGCAGCCCCCCAGCGCTGGGGAAGGATGCATCGGAGGAGGCTGTGGCGAGGTGCAGGGACGGAGGCAGCGGCTTTGCCCCCACCTTGGGGTGGGTGGCAGCACCCCTTCACCCACCCAGCACATCCACTGCAGAGCACAGCTCCCCCGGGCACCCCTGCCACACAGAGTGGTCACAGGCACAAATCCTGCAACGGTGAGGGACCCTGCAGGTCTCTGGGAGATGCTGGCAGAGAGAGGAGCTTCCAGACCCATCCTGACACAGGAGGGGCCAGAGCCCGGCCCTGGGGGCAGGATCACACCCCGGCCAGGCCAGCGGCCAGCCCTGGTGCCCAGGACAAGCTTTGGTGTGTAACTGCACTGTACATAGACAAGCTAAAACCATTAAAGCTACTGAACCCCACGGCAGTCAACTGGCTTTATTGGGGCACAGCCCCCCGCGCCGCTTGCCCACTCCTGACTGGGGGGAGATGCCTGGGGGGCAGGTAGGGCCCTGGGGCTGAGCCCCCCCCCAGGGAACCAGGGCTGCACTGGGGTTGCACAGGTGATGCCAGGCAGAAGGTGCAGTCAAGAGCTGGGTGAGACGGGGCCCAGCCATGGCACTGAGCACCCCAATAAAGGGGCTGCCAGGATGCCCTATGCTGTGTAGGGATGCAGGACCACTCTGCAAGCAGCACTGGGCAGGATGTGGCCCCTGGAGAGACCAGCTCGGGGCATGGGGCAGCATCAGCCCCTGCTGCTGGGGCAGCATCAGCCCCTGCTGCTGGGGCAGCAGCCCATGGCAGCTTGCTTGGGTGAAGCTTTCTGGGGAGCGGGGAGGGATGGGGGACCTGCAGCGTCAGCTGAAGTGCAGCTCAGGGTCAGGCTCAGGGGCTCTGCCAGGTGGTGGGGGGGGCGCACGGAGCTGTGGAGAGAGGAGAGGAGAAGCAGTGCTGATACACCAAGGCTGCTCACCCTGCTTCAGATGCACACGGGTGGCATAACTGGGGGGGCACAGCATTGCTGTGATGGGGCATACCGGCCGGAGGCGGGTGGCTGCCAGGTCTGGAGAGCTCTGACCACTGCCTGTGCCATCGTGCCTGCAACCTGGAAGGGCCTGGCAGTTCAGCCAAGCTCACCACATGTCCCCACAGCCCCTTTTGCAGCCTCCCTGGCACTCACCTCCCAGTGGCATTTCAGGAGAGGGGCTGGGTGCCAGGCTGGTCCTGGGCACAAGGCCAGGAGGGGAGAAGGGTGGTGGGGATGGTGATGGCAGCTCCTGAGAAGACAGAGCCAAGATGGGTGGGAGCAGTCACCAGCAGTCCTGGCAGAAGATGGGGGGCTGCCTCACGCCGAGGGGACATGGTGACCCTCCTGGTACTGACCTGCCCAGCTGCCCCCTGGCCCCCAGTTAGCTCCTCCACCACCAAGGAGGGGAAGCAGCCAATGCGGCCGTTGAAGTCGCCCATCCAGAAGCCATCATCCACCTCACCAGGGGCACGGGGCAGCACCCGGATGATGGCCCCCTCAGGGAAGCTCAGCTCCTCAGGGCTCTGCCCCTCGTAGTCGTACAGGGCTCGCACCAGCCAGGCTACAAGGAGGATGGGATGGGATGGGGGCTCAGCACACACCAGTGCTGCTGCTGCAGGGGGTCAGTGTCCCCTGGACACCAGCCCCTCATCTGTCTCCTTCCCCAGGGGAGGTGACACCCCAGCACCCACCTCCAGGCTCCAGCACCAGTTCTGCAGCCATGATGCTGGAGAGCTGGCGATGCAGTGCAGAGGGTCCTGGGGGGCCAGCCTCATCCCCCAGCTCACCACCCAGGGACAGCAGGTACTTTTCAGGGACATAGCCAACTTGGCCCACCTTGTTTCGAGCCTGAAGGGGCAGAAAACACTTCATCGTCGCAGCCCCCAGGGCAGGGATAGTCCTGGGGACCTCTGAAATGTGTCCCCTTGAGTATGAGCCAGTGGGGCTCAGACTGCTCCCACCTTCACCCACTCCTCTGCATCACCATCCTCGATGATCTCCAGCTCCTCACCCTGGGTGATGGACAGTTCATCTGCCTGGCAGCCCTACAGGGGACAAAGTGGCAGAGAGGCTAAGGGTGCTGGTCCCGAGCAGGCAGGGTGAGGGAGAGGGAAAGGCAACCATGACTGTACCTGGTATCCAAAGATCACCCTGCAGGTGTAGGGGTAGGTGCGGGCAGTAGGGCCAGGCTCATTGTCCTCATCTGGCTCATCACTGTCCTCATAGTCGTCAAACTCAGACAGATCCAGCCCTGCAGGTGCCGCCTCGCCTGCTCCCACCATGGCCCCCGCCAGCCAAGTGTCCACGTCCAGCCCCGCTGCCCGCAGCAGCGCCAGCCGTGCTTCTGCCTTCACCCGGCTGACCTGGGGCCACACACATTGTCAAGGTGTAAGGCGACAGCTACAGGGTGGGGGGACAGCCCAGCAAGGCCCATCACTCCCCGTCCCAGCGTGGTTGCCATGGTGGCAGAGCACCCCCAGTGCCACATCCCCAGCCACACACCTCCCCATCCCTGCATCCCCCACCCCAGGGGTGACAGACCTTGAAGCTGCCCTGAGCTTCCTGCCTGGGGAACCCACCTCTGCCTTCCGGATGTTTTCCCTCGCTTCTTCCATCTGTCGCTCCATGGTGGCTGCCTCCACCTCTGGGACCTGCTGCCGCCTGGACTCCAGCCTCTGCAGCACCTGGGTGGGCACCCACAGGTCAGTGGGGTGGTGGGAGCTGGGAGGGGCAGGGAAAGCCCATTCCTGAGAGCCCCCCTGCACTCTTCAGGGAAGGACAGCACCTACCTCCTCACTGTGCGCCTTGTTTTTGCAGTCCCGAGCCACCCGCGTGGCCCAGCGCCGTGCCTCCTTCTCCAGGCTGGCCCCATCATCCCCCGGTGGCAGCAGGCACACCTGTGTGAGGACAGGGTGGCTGAGAAAGGGCTGACTGTGTGGACCCCTCCCTGCCATAATGTCCCCTCTGCCACCCACCTCCTCCACCCCGGTGAGCTGGAAGCGCTGTTCGGAGGCCAGGGCGAAGGCGGGGTGGTCCTGCAGGAAGAGGAGTAGGTCCTGCTCCCGGCACACCTGCAGCAGGGGAGCGGCATGGGGCTGGGGGAGCTCACACGTCCCTTCCAGCCCCAGCCAGCTCCCGGGATGGGTGCTGTTACCCGCGTGGACGCCTCCGCGATGCCCTGGAACCAGTCCCGCGTGGCCCGGGAGGTCTCCACCTCCGTCTGGCTGGCTACTGACAGGTGCTCCCGCAGCCGCTCGTAGAGGTCACCATCCAGGGCCTGGGGGAACACGGGTGGGAACGCCCCCCCCCCGGCACTGCCCACACTCCCCTGGGGAGCATCCCTGACCCCCCAGGGCAGCTGGCTCTGACCCCACACCAGCGGGACACTCCCTGCTGCAACCCCTTGCAGTGGCATCAGGGAGATGCTTCTCACAGGACCCAGAGGAGGGGACGTGGGGTGGTCCGAGCAGCTCCTACCTGCATGGCAGCGGGCAGCTCCACCCGCCGGTAATGCTCCAAGTGGGAGGTGGCAGACACCAGGGCAAAGCCATACTCGTTCTGTACCCCCACCAGCTGCCTTGAGTGCTCAGCCACCCGTGACAAGAACTGTAGGGATGGGGAGAGCGGGCTTAGTGATGGGGTGGGGGTCACTGCCCCATGTGCCCCTGCACCCCTCTGCTTGGGTACCCCACTGCTCCCCGGCACTGCTGACCTTGGCGCTGAGTTTTTGCAGGCTAGCCTTGGTGTGAAATATCCTCCGGTCACTCTTCTGGAGCCTGGAGAGAATGGATTGGGGCGGGGTGGGTGTGACCACTCTGTGGCCACAGCAGCACCCCACCATGGTCCTCTCTGCTCACCGAGCCTCCACGTCAGCCGCCTTGTCCTTGGCCACCTCACTGCTCCTCTGGAGGTGGGTGAACTGCTTCTTTGCCTTGTCCAGCTCCTTCACTGTCTCCAGCAGCTCTGCTTGTGCCTTCTGCAGCCGCTCTATGCCCTGTAGGGAGCATCAACCATGGCAGGGACAGTCACCCCCATTGCCCAGGCAGGGGGACACGTCCTCGACCCAGTACCTTCTTGAGCATCCTCTCCTTGGAGAGGCGGGCGGTCCGGGCAGCCTCCGTGGCGAGGGCACGGTAGCTCTCTGAGGCGGTGACACGGACCTGCCCGGCGTGCGCGGTCCCCTCTATGACACCCTTCCAGACAGCGGCCACACTCCTGCAGACAGGGGCGTTAAGAAAGGGCAGGGTACTCTCCTGCATCCCTGCCAGCTTTTGGGGATGCCTAACAGGAGAATCAGCACCCTCAGCCCCTGCTGTCCCCTTAGAGTCGCGTACCACATCCTTGGGGACATCCCACCCAGGTCTGCAGCCAAATTCTGGTTACCATTAGGCATCTCCCAGCAGGGAGGGCCAAGGATGGGCACAGCTAGCCCCAGCCCCTTGTCCCCATTCCTGTTCGTGTCCCCAGCCCACCTCGAGTCGCCGGCCTCGCTGCGGCCCCGCTGCCAGTCTCTCTTCATGAACTGGCTCGCCAGCCTCTGCAGCGCCTGCAGACAGACCTGTCACCACCAGCACACCCCAACCCTACCCCAGCACCCCACTGTCCTGCTCTGGGGCTGAAACTGGGCTCCCCCACACTGACTGCCCACCTCACGTGTGTCCTCAGATCAGGGGACACACACATCCCACTGTGGCTTGGCAGGGACCCCACCATGTTCCCCATGGGAAAACCTTTTTGGGGAGCAGCCACCACCATGAGAGGACCCCCCTCGCTGCAGCTTTTGGGACAGAGAGCTGGCAAGGGGATGCCAGCAAGTGACATTGGCTGCAGAGGCAGAGTAGAGGAGCGCCCAGCAAAGCCAAGCACAGCAAGAGCCCAACCCCGGGGTGATGGTCCCCCTGCAGCCTGGAGAGGAGGGGAGAGGGGTAAGTGAGGCAGCATGGCACCTGTCTGCGGGCAGGGCATCTCTGCTGCAGGGTGTCCCCAAGGGATGCTGCGGGGACGTCTCACACAGCAAACCCAGGTTCTGCCATTTAAGAGCAGAGCCCTGTGATGACCCAGCAGACAGCAGAGCTGAGTGGTTTCCTCCCCCCGCAAGGTTTTCCCTCCAGGCCCCCAGAACACCTGAGGTTCAGGCCACGCTGTGCTCAGCAAAGCACCCCAGTGGGTGCCTTACCATGGTCTGTCTCCCCCCAGCCAGGAAAATGCTGAGCCCAGCTGCCACTGCCCTCTGTGACCAGCACGGAGCAGCCAAGCGCTGCTTTGCTCAGAAAATTCTGACACTGCCCACGGCCTGCGTGGGGCCGTGCCCTGCTCTGGTACACCCCGTGCAGGAAGGACGGGGCTCGGTGCTTGTGCCTCCCCGGGCCAACACTCCTGAAACGGGTGGCACCTCCATACCTGCCCGTACTCCCTGTCGATGGCAGCCCTCTGCTTGCTGTAGGACCTGTGGGGAGAGGGCGTGCAGGGCAGGCAAGGACCCACGCGGGGGGCAGCGATGGGCCACCCCTGGCATCAGCCCCCTGCCACCACCCCGCACTGGGATGTCCCCATCTGGCCACCCCGGTGGATGATGGAGCCCACGACCTCGACGTGGCAGGCTCAAGGTGAGCCGTGCCTGGCAAGGTGGCTCCTTGCCCCACACGTGGGATGAGCTGGCCGGTCTCAGCTCGGGGACACACCGACACGCGTGGGACCTTACCTGATGTCCTCCAGCAGCTCGACGTCACGCTGCTGCTTGCTCTGCAGGCCCGAGAGCTGCTCGAGGAGGTGGACCCGCACCTCCTGGGTGAGCTTCACCTGCAGGACGGCCCCGCTCAGCGCCTGGGGCCGCTGGGAGTCGGGGGGCGTGCGCTGCCCCCGGTACAGGATCCAGTTGCCCCCCCCGCCCCTCTCTGGGGGCCGCTGCAGGAGCCAGTGGCCACAGCCCGGCTGCGGTCCTGCTCGCCCAGCCCCGGTGAGGGTCCGCCAGGGGCGACTCCGGATCCCCGCTGCAGGATCCGGCCCCGGT
>NW_020799117.1:19903701-19926729 GCF_003259725.1 Athene cunicularia | reverse complement strand
CGCCCCTGCAGGGAGCGAAGCTCCCCCTGGTGGCTGCTGCTGCAGGTCCCGCCGGAGCCCCGGGATGGGGACACCGGGGGGGCGGGGACACGGACATGGGCGGATGGGGACATGGGGAGACAGGGCCACGAGGAGACAGAAGGACAGGGACATGGGGAGATGGTGAGATGGGGGAATGGGGACATGGGGAGATGGAACCAAAGGGAGATGGGGTGATGGCGAGCACTGGCACCCATGTCCTTGGGCAGGAGGACATGAGGACAGCTGGGGTACAGGGACACTGGAAATGCTGGGGACAAAGTCCTCGTGCGTGAGGGCACACACAGGGCACCAGTCCCAGGAGCTGGTGACACACGGGGTGCTAGAGAACTGGTCCTGGGGCGTGGGGGCACGTAGGGCAGTGGAGCCTCAACCCCCAGGCACAGGGAGACGTGGACCTCACGTCACATGGAGGATGCAGAGCCCCTGATTTGGCAGGACCCTGCCGTGGGAGCACGGCACTGTGCTGAGCATTTGGTGGGGGAGACCTGGAACCATGAGGGCTCCCCAGCCAGCCCTTGTCCCATCTGTAACTTGGGCCCTCTGTCCCCCTCCCATTGCCCTCCCATACCCCCCTTCAGCTCTCACTTTCCTTTCTGTCCTGCTTTTTCTCTGTCCGTGGTTCCTGTAGAGTTCATGGTTCTCCCCACTGTCCCTTTTGTCCCCTTTTTGCTCTTTCCCTGACATTTTTGGGTGTCCTGGTTCCCTTGATGCCTGTCGATGCGCAAGGCTGGGCTGGGGCTGTGTCACCAGGTTTATTATTCCACTCTATCACCTCTCTGCTGCAGGAGGGAGCCAGAAAAATAGACTGGGGGCCAACCAGCACCCCACTTGGGTGGCAGGAATGGGACAGCAGAGTGGGGCAATGCAGGACAGCTCCATCTACAGGGTGACATTGGCTTGTCAGCCTGACCAAGGTGATGGATCTCTGGGGATGTCTGGTCCTGGCAGGGCTGGGCAGGCAGGGTGCCCTGTGACGCCAGGGGGCTACAGGGGGACAGTGGCACATGTCACCGGGCTGGGAGCAAGCTGTCTCCTTCCTGTCCCATGCTTGGGGGGTGTATAGCTCCTCCTGCCCACTGCAGTTCATAACTGTCTTATGGTGGCTGCCTTATGTCCGCTTCCTCCCCCTCACTATTATGTGCCGGTGGCTGGAAATAACCCCAGTGTCGATGACGTCCCCTGAGTGCTTGGCAGAGGCAGCTGGTGGTCATCTCGTGCTCCCCGCCTCCTGTCTGACTGCTTTTACCGCAGGGATGCGGGCAGGATGCAGGCATGACGTGGAGGAGAAAGAGGAAGAGTACCAGCAGGGAGGGGGCCAGTGGCTGTCCTGCTGTGGTGACGCAGTGGGGCCAGCCCTGTCTGTGCCACTTGCACAGACTCAGCTTGCACAGAGGCAACTCTGCCGAGATGTCCCAGCCTTCGCCCATCTCTGCTGCTGCCTGCATCACCCTCCTTCTCAGCTGTGCTTGGCTCGGCTCGGCCACCCAATTCTCTCCGAGTAAGTGACTTGATGGTTCTGGGCAGTGATGGGGCAGGTCAGGGAGGCCTTACTGGGACACTCTGACATCATGTTCTGGGATACTTGGAGGGGATAGCTGGGTGTCATGGTGGAAGCTCAGGGTGCTGTTTCGCTTGCCTTCCCTGGGTGTCCACACTGGAAACCTAAGTGAAGACCTGAAACCCTGCCACCCCTTCCCCTTTGGGCAGCAAAAATCAGGTTACTGCTCTCATAATCTGAATTTCCCCTGTCCCCTGGATGCGGAGAGGTGGTAGAGGTTGCGGGAAACCTGTTGGGTGTAACTGGGGCCCCCCAGGGCCAGACATCATGGGAACCACTTGGATGGAGCTTTTGAGTCAGGAGGGAGTGATTTTTAGGGGAGCAAAGCCCAGTTGTGTTTTTTGAGCAACCCAGAAAAGGGATCAGGAGTTGTTTGTCTGGTGTCCCGGCACCTTCCTGTTCTTCACTTTTGTTCTGAGCACGCAGTGAATAGCATCTGACCACAGGCAGACGGGGAGGCATGCACAGCTCTGGCCGTGATGGGGAGCTGAGCCACATGGCTGGCTGGGAGGAGGAGGCAGGAGCTCTGTTGGGAGAATAGCTCCCATCCTGGCATGGGTGGCCATATCCTGACCCTGGCCTGGCATGGGTTTCTCATCTGCCCTTTTAATCCTTTTGGCTTGCAGGGGACCTGTTGTGCTGGTCTTGGTAGGCAAAAGGACACCAGCAAAGCTGTATGTCCTTGCAGTGGCATACAGGAGCAGAGCCCACCCGGGAAGCGAGCAGGGTGCCCAGCTGGGCTGGCACTGCCACGGTGGCACTGCCATGGTGGCACTGCCAGGCTAGTGTCATGGACGGCAGGGGATGTGGCACAGCTCCATGTGGTAAGGGTGGCAGGATGTTAAGGGCTCCCATGTCCTGAGCTGCCCCTGCCATGCGGCAGGGAGATGCCAGATCCTGCACTTGCTGGCAGCTCTGCAGAGAGTGGTGACCACTCTCCTGAGTGGTCCTGAGTGGAAAGGGGCAGTGGGAGGGGGCACTCGCTGAGTCTGATCTCTTGTGTCCTCCGCAGTGCATGGCAAAGGGCGAGTCTTGATCCCTCTCACTCCCCAAGAAGAAGCCACGTGCCCCAGTGCCTCTGTGGAGGCTTTTCTCAACAGCACCCTCACCACTCGTCTTCTCCCTGCCCTCTACTCTGTCATCCTGCTCGTGGGGCTGCCAGCCAATGCTCTGGCCTGCTGGGTCCTGGTGACCAACTTCAGGAGATGTTCCAGCACCCTCTTCCTGCTCAACCTGGCCAGTGCTGACCTGCTCTTTGTCCTCCTGCTGCCCTTCAAGATCTCCTATCACTTCTTGGGCAATCACTGGCTCTTTGGGGAGTACCTGTGCCGCATCATGGTGGCCTTCTTCTATGGGAACATGTACAGCTCCATCCTCTTCTTCACCTGCATCGGCCTGGAGCGTTACATATCTGTGGTGCACCCGTTCCTGTGGAAGGGCTCCACTTGGACACTGTGCAAGGCAGGCATCTGTGTGGGCATCTGGCTGGTGGTGGGGCTGGGCATGAGCCCTCTCCTTTTTCACCCCCAGACAAGTCATATCTCAAGCCTGAACATCACAACATGCCATGATGTCCTAGGGAAGAATGAGCACATGTTCCTTGTCTACTATTTCCTCTCCCTGGTGGGGCTGGGCTTTGGCTTGCCCTTTGTGCTCATGATCATCTCCTACAGCTGCATCCTGGTGCGGCTGCTGGCCAAGGGGAGGCGCTATAGGCAGGTGGTGCGGATCCTGGCCCTGGTCCTCCTGGTCTTCATCGTCTGCTTCACTCCCAGCAACGTGCTGCTCTTCATCCACTACATGATGGAAGCCACAGGGTGCAACAACATCACCTACATTTTGTACACCCTGGCCCTGGTGTTTGGTGCCTTCAACAACTGCTTCGATCCCTTCATCTACTTCTACGTCTCCCAGGATTTTCGGGACTGGGTCCGGGGTGCAGGCATCTGCTGCCTGGGGAGGCTTGAGACCTCAGTGGAGAGGGCATCAGGGAAGGCAGCCTTGCCCCTGAGGTCCAGTGAGCAGAGCCAGCTGTAGCCAGGGTTAGCGGGCACTGGGCTGTGTCCCCCTGCCCTGGGAACAGAGGATCCTGCAACTTCGTGCCCAATACGAAGGGCTGAGCCACCCCAAGCTGGTAACAGACTTGGAGAGAAAATCCCACCCTGAATTTGAGGTTCAGCTAGGATTTTGCACTAGTTTTGCAGTTCCTCTGATGCTGTCAATGCTGCCTCCGTTTCATGGGTCCTCCAGCTGGATGCTTGGCCCTGGCACCCCCATGTCCCTGCCTGCCAGAATCTGGTATCCCTCACTGCTCCTCCAGCAGAGATCAGACCTTCCAGAGTACAAATAAACCTTTATTTCTCCCTGCTGGTGGAAGCAACAGGTATAAATACCCCAGCTGAGCAGGAGCTGTCCTCCATCGCCAGGACTATGCGCCGAGCACACATGGCCAGCCCTGCTCCCATTGACCCCCCCAAAATATGCCATGGTAGATGCAAGAAGTGGAGGATGGCTTGGGTGTCCTGACTCTGCCCCACAGGCCCAGCACTTGGAGAGGGGACATCATGCTGTGTTCCCCCATGCTGGCAAGCACTGCATGCCCCCATGCCTGATACCGTGCCGAAACACGCAGGCACCACATTTCCACTTTTATTTTCCCTTTTACTTGCTTCCCTAGGCACTGGGCCTGATGACAGACATGCCATCCATGAGCAAGAGCACATGTGGCAGCATCTCCAGCCCTTCCAAGATGGGGTACTGTGGCTCAGCATCCTCATCCCCACTAGTCCCCCTGTCCCCACCAGTCCTGACTCCTAGCCCAGCTCTGGGATCAGGAGGAGGAGGACGGTGTGGGCTCCATGATGTGGGAGTGTGGGGTACCCATCATCGCTGCCACAGAGTGCGACTTGACCCCCAGGTCGGTGGCTGCCTCTTCGGCACGGTGGGTCACGTCACCGGCTGGCCCGGCCCTGGTGACTGGCCCTCGTTCTTCCTGAGGATGACACTGCTGAGCTCCTGGATGAGTTTGTTGTTGATGGGTGAGGGAGGCTGCATGCTCCTCTTCCTGGGGATCTCCAGGGAGGTCTCTGTACTGGGACTGCTCCCCGGTGTGGCTGCTGGCTCCCAGTCCCTGGCCAGTGCCAGAGAAGGCTCTATGTTTCTCTCCAGAGAGGCTGTTTTGGTGGGTCTGAGCCCCTGGGCTGGAGCTTTGTCACTGTCTAGGTTCAAGCCCCTTTCAAGGGACAGGGCTTTGGTGACAGCGGGACCCTCCACCCTCTGGGCCGGGCTGGCAGGCAGTGAGGAGCGCAGGGCTGTGACTGGGGGCTGCTCAGGGAAGGGGGCTGGCTTCCTCGACCTGTCCACGGGGGGCAGGGCCGACAGATCTGCCAGCAGCCCCTGCCCCAGCTCCAGTGCGGCCAGCTCGGGGAAGTTGCCCACCTCCTCGTAGACAGGATCAGCATCAGCCTCCTTCTCCTGCTGCTCCTCCAGGGAGTCCTGGTGCATCTTCATGGGCTGGGGGAGTGCAGGGGGTCAGTGAAGGGCACTGTCTGCACTGCTCATCTGTACCCCTCCTTCCCCCTTCACCTTGCCCTCCCTGCACTTGGGTGCTGCCTGGGGACCTTTGACCCTTTGCTGTGGGTCTGATGCCTGCAGGAGACCCACCCTCTATCAGGGCTCTTGGCTCAGGCACTGTTGCCCTTTAGTCCCATCAATGAGGCAGGGTCCGTACCACCAGGCTGTGGCAGCAGCCCAGCATCCCTTGTCAGAGGTGGTCTGGGGTGGGGTGGGAGATGGGAACCCATGCAGAGCACAAAGCCAGGTGAACTCAGATCCAGCCAGAAATAACCTGATGGTGAGAGGACCCAAACCTATTTCCTTGCATTTCTTATGTTGAACCCCTCTGGGCAATGCATGCCCAACACTGGGAGCTGGGATGGACTGTTGTGGTCTTGCTTGCACACACTGGGACCATGCAGGGACCCCCATCCCCGGGTATGGGACACACAGAGCAATGGACACCCCCTCTTCTGCCACACAGCATGGGCACGATGGCCTGGGCATGCCTCTGAGTGCAGCTGGGAGTGCTGCAGGTGAGCCCTTGCTGCCCTAGCTGGGAGGCACAGTGCAAAGCCAGCAATGGACACGCTCCATGTGTGCGGGTACTTACAAAGAACATGGACAAAGTCCTTCGTGTGTGCAGGCGGCGCTAGAAACAGAGGAGACAGGCAGAGGTAAGCACGTGATAGCACAGAGCAGGGTTGTGGATGCCTCGGCAGGCAGAGCATGTGCAGTGGGGTGCAGCACCCCATATGCCCTCACAGGGCCCTGCACACACGGAGAGCTGCCACAGACATGAGCACAGCACGCAGCACACACACACCGCCAAGCACAGGGACACACACCTAAAGCATCCATCGGTGCCAGGTGGATGCACCCACCTCCAGGATCCTGGGGTGGGCGCATGGTCTCAGGGCAGATGCAGGGACCTGGGTGGGTGCAGGAGCACCCATGGGCAGGGGTAGCTGAGGGGGCTTTACCAGGGTCTGGTTGGCAGAGAGCATGGTGGTGTCAGTGCTGTCCCCATGCAGAGGCACCAGTGGCATGGTGCCGAACTTCTGCTTGGCGAGGTCGGAGGAGGAGCGACGGCGCATGATCACGGGACGCAGATCATCGTGCTGTGCACAAGGACAGGGCAGGGAGGGGGTCATACCAGGCTGCCCTGCCAGCCCAGCCCAGCCCAGCCCAGCTGGGTGGCATAGCCAGCCTGCACCCACCTGAGCCTTGAGGATGCTGGTGGTCCAGTCCCACAGCTCAGCCTGCCCTGAGCACACCAGGTACCTGCAGAGGAGTCATCTGAGACACTGCCATAGAGCGGGGATAGTGGGACTTAAGTCCCCTTGCCACCTTGTCTGTGATACTGGGGCTGCCATGTGCAACTACACCCAGTGGGACTGTACCTCTGAAACTCTGCATGCCCAAACTGCTGCTTCAGGGCAAGGTCAGAGTTTGTTGGGCACCCATGAGGCACCTCATCTCAGCTGTCCTTGCTGCTCTTAGAAGAACATCTCAGCCCCATGTCGGGGGCAGGTGATGTGCTCAGCTGCTGCCACAGCATCAGCAGTGTCAGGAAAATGGGGACAAGATCAGCAGGATGCACAGGTGTGCCCAGGCACCCAGCAGTACTGGGGAGGCTAGTGCAGGGAGCCCAGCTCGGTGCAGTATGCAGGAGTACCCCACCTGGGTGTGTGGGGATGTAGAGCAGTGTTGGGTGAAGGCTGGCAGGTAGCACAGCCATGCAAGTGACACACAGTCCTGGGCAGGTCCCCTCTGGAGCCTGGTGCTGGGTGCTTGTGCAGATGGGGAGGTAGGAAGGGTGTGTGGTTTGGAGATGGATTGCCCCTGGAGCCTAGCCCCACCTTGTGCCAGGGAGCATGTGGCCCCACCACTCTGTGCCTCGAGTGCACCAGGCAGGCACCAGCTCTGCCCTGACCCCCAGGGCCCTGTACCACTGCCCCTGGCTGTCCCACTCCCACTAAAACTGGGGACAGATCTCAACATCCCTCCAGCCCCAGGATATTGGGGTCAGACACTCACAGTTGCTGCTTGTCCAGGGTCAGCGTGAAACCCCACCTGAGGAAAGGAAGAGACAAGCTGTGGGGCAGAACCACCAAGCTCAGACACAGCGCAGGGTCTGTGGGCAGCAGAGGGAGGGGCTGAGCTTGCTCCACAGGCCCAGGCTTGTCACGGCTTTGGGTCCCTGTGGGTCTTGGCGTGCTCCCAGCATCTGGGTTCATGTGCTGGGTGCAGGGACTGAGGGGTGCATGCTCCAGGGCCACGGCCAGGGAAGGTTCCACTTACTGGGCTGGTGGCTTCAGCTTCTTCCTAATGCCCATGTAAATCTTGGCTGCATCTAGGGGCCACTCGCGTTCTGGCTTGGCACTCTGGGGAGAGATATCCATTGGGTCATCCCAGCTTGCTGCCAGCCTCCCTGCCAGGAGGACAGCCACCACTGTGCCACCGCTGTCTCCAGGACGCCCCTCCCAGGCTCTCCTCCTGCCCTCAGGGCACAGGTCCATCCCCACAGCATCGCCTGGGTACCTTCTTCTCCTTGAGCAGCAACAGCCTCCGGTCCCGGATGACAAAATAGCGCTCCTGAAACTTGTTTCCCAGCAGCTTGGGGGGCTCCTCGCGGCATTTCAGCAGCCCACACTTGGGAGTCTCACGCTTGACACCTGCTCAGTGCAGGGGAGATGGGAGCGTGTGAGGGTGGCTGGGCTATTGCAGGAACATCCCACTATGGGTCTCAGGGATGTGCCCGACAGCTGCAGAGTGGTGGCCAGGGCAAGAGGAAGCTCAGGCAGGGATGTCCCACTCTGGGGACACCCCTAGGGTCTGGGACCCTTTGTCATTGCCTTACCTGTGAAGAGACAGCTGCCCTCGCCGATGGGGACCTTCCTCACCAGCAGGTATGCGGCACTGGGCTCCGGAAGCTTGCACCACTGCAAAGCTTGCTCCAGTACCTTCTCCTTGGGATGCAGGGGCCGCTCTGGGGAGGCAGGGACGCTCTCACTTGTGTGTCCCCTTCCCTGTGCCAGTCCCTGTCCCCCCTGTCACTGGCAGCAAGTTGCTCCCCCATACTCCACACCACCTCCTCACCAGTCTGGCCATGCTGAGAACATCCCCCCATGTCATCTCCACCATGCTCACCCAGCTCCCCGTTCTCCAGGGCCTCAAAGGTCAGCCAGATGTCCAGGCTGGCCGCCACGTTGCGCATCTCCAGCACCTGGTTGGTGAGCTCCTCCGCCGTCATTGTGGGGGACACCTGGGGCCAGACACACAGGCTGCTGTGATGGATGGTGGCAGGTTGGGTCCCAGGGACAGGCTGTACCAGGAGCCTGCATCCCTCCTCACTTCCTCTGGCACAGCCCTCCATTGGGACTCACCTTTAGGGTGACGCAGCAGTCGGCCAGCTTCTGCTCCAGGTAAACCTCAATGATGAGGTCCCCTGCCTGGGAAAGCTGGGGGAAGAGCAAGCGGCATTGGTGACGTGCCAGCATGGGTGCTGTGCATGTCCCCTCTCCCCAGGTGCTAACAATGGTGTCCCAGTGAGCTGGGGCTGCTTGTCCCCTGGGCAGGAGCCTCAAGGTGGTGGGTGAAGGGGAGACAAGTCAGGGAAGGTCCTTCCCCGGACATCAGGTGTGGGACAGTGGGGACCCAGGGTGGACAGCTGGGAGTGCCCCCATCCTCCCCACAGTCCCACCAGCCTGAGAGTCCCTGACACGATGGGGGCCAGCAGCACATCCCAAGTACCTGGGTGTCCTTCCAGGTGGTGATCAGACTGTTCTCCAGATCCATCTGGGATACCTGGTCCTCATCGATCTGCCGAAGGAAGGTTGCACAGGGTGAGGACACATGGAGTCAGTGTGGGGTGGGATATGACTTGAGGACACATGGCCAGGATGGAGAAATGCAGGGGGAGGCAGAGGTGGGCAGTATGGAAGGATACAAGGGGAGACAAACACAGCCAGCATGGAGGGAGCTGGCAAGTCCCCTGCAGGGAGCTTACATTGAAGATGCTGACATAGTTGTCAATGAGGTCTTCCATCACCTTGACCTCGTGTTCCCCTTTGCCATCAGTCTGGAAGAGGCTGGGTGCAAAGAGCAGTGACAGGTTCTTGGTGCTCATCTGGTTGAGGTCTGCACATTTCTGCACCCTGGGACAAGGAGGAGAGAGGTGAGGGGCTGGTCCCAAGCTGGATGGGGTTTCAGCCCTAGGGACCCTCCTCTGCCTTATACAAAGTCTTCTGAAATCAGCCCATTTTACCCCATCTCCCTCCCCAGCAGTGGGAACTTCAAGCCGGGCAGTTCCTGTTTCAAGGACTTCTGGCTGCCATCAAACCAGACAACAACCTCAAACTCTGAGTTGGGGATGGGATTTATTTTTTTCCCTCTTTTTTGTGTACTGGGTAAAGTTTATGTTCTACAAGGGGTTGTCCCCTACTCCCAAACCTCCTTTCACTCCCCCTTGCTTCAGGATGACTTTGGGAACATTTTGAGGCATCCCAGAGTACTAGCACCAGCTGCGGGCTGGGGGGGGCAGGGCACAGGCACTGGGCTCTTCCTGTGTTGCAGGGGTGAGAGCCAGCATTCCCTGGGCAGTGAGGAGACCCCATGCTGCTGGCTGGCCTTGGGAACCCTGGCTGGACCAGGGGACCCTTCAGGGAGGTGGCCCACTGACCGGTAGAGGTGCCCGATGAGTGCAGCCAGAGTCTTGTGGTTGAGGCGAGGCAGGCGATGAATGAGCTCCTTGTACCGCTCCAGGCGCTGGGGCTTCGAGGAGATTTCTGGAGGAAGAGAAGACATGGCCCATTGCTGAATGCAGCAATTCCAGACCTGACATGGCACCAGGACTGGCACCAGGACCCATCCCAGAGAGACACTGGTGCCAGGGGTCCCTGTTAGGCAGACCAGCATGGGAGCAGAGGTCAGGTGAAGGAGGTACCTGCAGCCTCCTTCCACTGTGGGTGCAGCTCCAGGGTGAAGACAGGGTCTTCCAGCTCACGGAAGAACCTCTTCAGCACATCGGTGACGTCCTCGATGAAGTTGTCATTGATGCGCAACTTGACATTGCGGGCATCCCGCCGAAACTCCTCCATCAGAACCTTGATCCGGGACTTGGCTCCATTCTTGCGGTAAATCCCCTCATGCCGCAGCCCTGGGGCAGACACATGGGTCATGGGGGCCCAATGCTACCTAGTGAATCCCCAACAGGGCTGGTGTCCCAAGAGTGGTGCCTCCTGCCTGGACCCATTGGCCACCCAGTTGGTCAGAGGATGTGTCTGGTCAGAGGCCTGGCTGCTGCCATGCTGGGCTCACCGTACTGTGTGATGAAGGCGATGCAGCTGTCCACGATGATGGGGATGTCCCCCCGACTCAGCTGCTGGTCCCGCAGAGCATTACCCCGGCCCCCCGCTGACGCCTGGATGTCCGTGTACCACGCTGCTGAGTCCACCCGTGACAAGCCCTGCAGGTAAAATGTCCTGAGAACAAAGGCAGAAAAGAGGGAATGAAGGTTGCCAGGAGCGGGGCAGGTTATCCCCTCCTGCCCATACACACAGCCTAGCTCTGGGACAGGGAACAAGGCACAGCCAGGCTGAGCCGAGGGACACCCTACCCTGGTGAGAGACCCTGGGCTGGGGTGACATCAGTAAACCCCTTGGCCACAGCCCTGCTGTCCCAGTAGCACCCCCACCATGGGTTTGGGATCAGCATAGACCCACACATCAGTGCCTTTGCCCTGGGCAGCCTGCTGAAGTTGCTTGGATTGTTCCCCATCATTCCCACAGCTAGAACTCACCTCCCCATCTCCACCAAGATCAGCAGCTCCTTCTTCTCTGGGGTCTCCGTGGGGGGAACCAGACCTGGATTGGGGTGAGTAGTAGAGGGGTCAGAGCCATGTACGGCCACTCAACACACAGACCCTGTCCCAGGCTGCAGCATGGCACTCACTGAGCTCCTGCAGCCGCCGGAGGTTAATGCTATCCTCAGCCCCATCATCCTCAGTGGGGCAGATGAAGAGGTGAGCTTTCTGCAGGATGAAGAAGGCCTGCTGCCACCGCTCGGGGTTGAGCATGCACTTGTAGCGTAGCTGGCCCACACGCTGGAACTCATAGCCCAGCAGACAGTGACAGCTCATGGGTGTGAACCACTGCAGGACAGAGCAAGAGAGGAGATGGGTAAAGACAGGGCTCGGCCTCTGAGTGCAGATGCCCATGAGGATGGGGGCAGGTCACTGGTGAGGATAGGAGCCCCCAGAAAAGGAAGGATGGTGCTTGCCACAGAGGATGAAGAACATGGGGGACTGAGAGGAATTACAACGGGGAAGTGGTGACAGAGCCCAGGGACCCAGGAGCGGCACAGGGTGCTGGAGCTGGAGCTGGCTTACCTTGCCAATGGCGCTGGCCCAGGCTTGCAGTGTCTCAGGCCTGTCGGTTCCCAGCTGCTGCACTTTTTCCCCAGTGAGGAAGAGCTCAAGGGTGAAGTGAAACCTACAGACGATGAACCAGCCTATGAGGGCAGCTCCCTAACCCGAACCTGCACCCAGACCAGAGCATTGCATCAAGCAGGGAGCAATGCCCATTCCCGCTCTCTGTGTGCCCATGGGCTCTCTGGGCATGCAGTGGGGCCATGGCTGGGGGTACCTTTCAGTGGGGCCAGGGCTGGCGAGTGCCTGACCTCTGCTCACACCCAGGGAAATGAGGTCCCCACTCTCAATGTGTCCCAGGGGCTCAGTGCATTTCTCCGTCTCAAAGAAGAGCAGAGCTCTCTCCAGGGAGCACCATGTGTGCTGGAAGTCTGCAGAACGGGAAGGGTCAGCAGCACTGGGGTATGCACCCCACTGGCTGCCCTCCTGAGCTCCCCATGCTTACCCTCTTTGCTCTTCTTGACGCCTGGGAGCTTGGAGTGGGCTGTGGCTCGGTACAGGTATCCACTGTGTGTGACTGGCTGCGTGATCTCATTGTAGACACCCTCCGGACCTGGTTCCCGTGGACAGGGGCTCCCTGTGGGGAACGGCACTGAGGCAGGAACAGGCACCTACCAAAGAGTGGTACTGGAGGGGCAGGGACATCCCACTCATGCAGGTGTAGGCAAGGGGATGTGCCAGGCATGGGGTTCCCTGGAAAGGGGCTCCAGAGGAGCCTGCTGCTTTTCACCAACCCAAAAGAGGGGTGCAGTGGGGCAGGATCCCCCAGCGAGCCACAGCACCTGATGCCTTGGCTGTCCACGGCTTTGGGGCATGCTGTGGGGGCAGGGGCAGTGGCAAGGAGGAAGCCCCCTCCATCACAGCCAGATGGAGCTCAAGGGTCCTTGTTACCTGAATGGTTCCTGAGCCTTTTGCTCTCCAGTACCCATGAAAGGTCAACCCCTGGGGCCACCTCATGAGTGGCAGGGTCAGTCGTCAACCCAGCCTCCGAGGATGAGAAGAACTTCAGGATGGTCTTGAGCAGGGCTGGTCCTGCCATCGCAGTGCAGAGCGCCTGGGATGAGACAGACACTTGTATTGACCATGTCCTGGCTCACAGAGACCCCCCGCCTGCTGCCAGGGGTGCTTGAAGGCAGTCAAAGCAGTGTACAACCTCCCACTGAGGCCCCAGCACTGCCCTCGTACTGAAGGGTGAGGGCACACGCAGCCAAGCAGGAGGTGTTGGAATCTCAGATGCAGAGCTTTGAGATGGTTCCCAGCACCCCAGCATCCTGTCTGTACCCTGAGTTGGCCCTTACCTGCAGCACGTCCTCCTGAGTGGTGTAGTGGGGATGGGGCAGGCGGTACCGTCCCTCTCTGTACTTGCGGGAGATAAAGTCCCGTCTCTGCTCAGTGCTGGCATCTGGGTAGAGAGTCTCGGCAGTGGGGAGGCGAGCAGCCCAAAATCGGTTGGCTCGGTCATTTCCCAGCATGATGAAGAGCTGCAGGAGAGTCCCATGGTCATGGCAAGCACCAGGACTAGTCAGGAGAAGCAGGATGCCCGGCGACCCTGCATCCCAGGGAAGACTGTGGGGCTGCTGCCCTGCCTGGAGAAGCAGCCTGGCCCCTGAGCATGCCCTGCCAGCCCCAGCACCCTGCCCTGAACAACTCTACCTGTACAATTTCATTGGACCAGACGCTAGTGTCAAGCTTCAGACTTTGCACCTTGGAAATGTTGGAGCCCAGGCTGCGGTGCTGCCCTGCAGGGAGCAGGAGAGTGAGCACCCCTTGATCCTGCCAGGGCAGCTGGTACCCAAGTCACACCCATAGCCCAGCCAACACCCTGCCTGCCCAGGCAGGCCCAGCCCACCACGTGCACACCAGGACCCCATGTGCCCCCCTGGGAGATGTACTGGCCTGCACACTGCTTGCAGATCACAACGCACAGGTTGATGGACGCCCAGTCAGGGTTCTGAGCCCAGCAGTCTGCACAGTATTTGTTGGCTTTGTTGGACCAGATCTTCTCTGCCACCTCATAGTCATAGAGCATCTCAGCTATGGCCTCCTGCAAGGCCTCCATCCACTCCCGCTTATCCCGCTCTGACTCCGCCATGAAGCTATGAGCACCAGCACAACCAAAACTCAGGGGCCTGGAGCAACCAGCACCTGGGTCCAGCACCCAGCTGCCCCCCATCTCATCCCACCCACATGCCTGGGATACCTGAATATTTTGAAGGGGGTGATGAGCTCGAAGCTGCGGTTCTTGGCTTCACGGATGGTGGAGCCACGCATCTCAATCAAGCAGATGCCAATGCCCATTTTAAAGAACTGCAATTTAGAGTGACATTGGTGTTGGCTCTGTGGTGCCACAGCAGATGTACCACCCTCGATGTACCAGTGATGCTGGGCTGGAGCCAGGGAGCTGCATCTGGCACTCCCAGCATCTCATCCCTGCTTTGCCTGGACAAGGCACACATCTCACATGGACCGACATAAAGCATCCTGCAACCACATTATCTTAAAATGAAAGGCAATTTCTGCCCACAGCTGAAACGCAGTCGTTCAAGTCCCTCTGTTTTGGGGATTTGAATCCACACTGAGTCAGGCACACTCACAAAGCAAGTGTCAACTTGAGCATAAACCACAGAGGCCTGATGCTGCTTAGTGCACACCAGGCAAACTGGAAATGAGGTGACTGTAAAAAAAAAGAGGTGTGATGAGAGAATTCAGCAGGCAGGAGTTGGGGAGTTCTGTGGGCAGCAGACAGGGTGCAACGGGCTGGCAGAGACCTGATGCATCCCATGGGGCAAGCCCATATTGCAGCAGGTACGTTTGTTGGTGATTTTGTGGTCATTGATCCATCTGTCCTGTGATGGGCTGGAACACTTTGGTGAGACTAATATCTAAGTGCCTGGCAGAGATGAAGATAATTTGGTGATAGCCAGGAGATTGGGCAGTGGATCCACTTCTGGTACCTGCTGCATCTCCAAGCCCAGGCTCCCACTACTGCTGCCCTGTGCAGGATCTCCAGCTTCCTGCTCTTCCATTCCCTTTCTCCTGCCTGTCCTTTCCCTCTCTGCTCTCCTTTTAGCCCAGGTCCTGGCTAAGCTCCCTCCATTGCTCTCATCCCATACTCCATTGGCACAGCCCTCTGTGCCAGTGGGGTGTCTGGTCCGGCCACAAACCTGTTCGCTCTTGTACAGCCACATCTCAGGCAGGCTCAGGGCTGCGAACACCTTGGACTTCTGGCCTTTCAGCTCCAGGGTGCCTGACTTCTGGCAGTGAGCAGTATTGGCAGACCGGGGCTGGGACCCAACCAGGCGCTGGTCCATCACCTTCTTCTGTAGTGTGGAGCACCACTCATTCCTCTGGGCTGGGGACCAGGCATGATGGAGAGGGTCTGAGCCCTTCCCAACAGCTCTGGCATGGAGCAGAGCACCCAACAGGCATGGCAGGGGAGAGGTCCCCTTGCTCATGGTGGATGGATGTTTTGGGGATGGGGTGAGAGTTGCCTCTGGGATGCTCTGACTGGAGGAAGGAGTAGGGACAGTTCCCTGGGGATTGAGGGTCCTTGGTCTGTGCCTTTACTTACCCTCATTCTCAGCACGGAAGACGAAGATGCGGTGGCTGGTGACGACCTGAAACTTGTTGTCCTTCGTGGAGCGAGCCATCTCGATCACAGACAATGGGATCACCCCCTTGGGGTAGGGCTCCTGGGATGACCCACAGGCAGAGTTATCCCTCTTTGTCCTTCCTTCAAACACCTCCATAACCCAGCCACCCCAGCACATGCCTTACCAGACATGCTGGCACCATAACTATAGGGGTAAGGGGATGAGGCAGGGATGCCTGCAAGCTCCTGCAATAGTGGCTGATGTGGGGCCATGCATGGGACCTGCTTCTGCATGGGTGCCACTGATGTGAGGCCAGCCCGGCTGACTGTGCTGCAGGACTGGGCAGCAGTGCCTGTCAAGCCCAGGTGGCGTGGCAGCCCCCAGTGCCCCGCAGCAGGCCTAACAGGGCCATGCAGAGCCCTCATGGAAGGACAAGAGGACGTGGGACAGGAAACAGCTGTTGTCTCATCCCACGCACCTAACCCACAGTGTCAGCGCCCACAGGGAGAAAAGGTCCTCCATGCAGCACATCCTCCACATCCCCCAGGTGCTCAGCTGGGTGCTGCCTCATAGCACAGCCCGGGGGACACCAGCAGCCAGCAGGAGCTGAGGATTCAGGTAGGGATGGCTGGGACCCAGAGATCTCTCATTTGCAATCTACCCCAGGGCTTGTGAGCCAGCAGGATCCCTCTCACCTGCTCCCTGTTGACAGAGAGACCCCTCACTACTCTGGGCTTCCTATGGCAGGAGGCTGTGTTGAGAGCCCCCCAAGCACAGGAGGTATGGCTGCTCAACCCTGGCAATGGTAAAGCAGTGCTGGCTCCTTACAGAAGGACAACGCGAGGCAAAGGGGATATGGCAGCTCACGTGGTGTCAAGGCACCCTACTTAAGCAACACGGTGCAGCCTCCCCACCCTGGCCACATCCTGCCCCTTCATACCTTCTCACTGCTGAAGTACATAAGGTTCTTCCCATCAAAACGGACATAACGCCTCTGGAAGACATAGTTCCTGTTGGGATGGCAGAAAAACATGGCTGTTGGGGAAGGGGATGATTTCCGCAAGGACCCCCCATCTGCTCACAGATTCCCCTTTCCCCCAAGGATAACTGCACAGAGACCTTTGCAGCACAGCCAGGGCACCTGAGAGGGTCTTGTCCTGTGGGGAGGTCTGGCTGCCCTGGTACATGGTGACCAGCGTGCCCACCTCACCAGCCTTGCCCAAGGGGGCTTTACCTATGGGAACTGTCTCATGGGTGGGTACGTACCCCTGTGGGGAGAGCTTGTCCAGCCAGCCACTGAGCATGGTGGGTCGGGGCTCACAGAGCGATGTGAAGCTGGCGTAGGGGGAGATGGTGAGGTCATCCAGGACCTCATCTGGGTAGAGATGCGCTGGCAGGCTGAATGCGGTGCCCTCAGCCCGTGGTGCCTCTACAGTGGAGTAGCCCTCTGTGTCATTCTGGATGATGCGGTCAATAAGCCGGGACCGAGTCTCCTCATCCTCGCTCCTTCCCTCACTGCTACACTCGCTGCTTGTCCTGTGAGAAATGGGGTTGTGAAGCTGCAGCAACACGACTGCTCACCATGCGGCATCCTGGTCAATGCCATCCCATTTGAGGCTGTCCTGTTCCTGGCCCCATCCGGAGCTCCTTGGGGCACCCAGCGACGTGGGTGTTTGCATCTTCATGAGCAGTGTGGGCAAGGCCTCAGCGCTCATGACCCCCATTGCCACCAACAGCCTGAGGCTCAGTCAGTTCTACGTGATGGCAAGGCTGGTCTTAGCTGGCGTAATGGACTCTCCCACCTTGGGTAATACCTCACAGGCCATCACACATCTTCAAAACCCTTGCCACTCCATAGGCAGCAAACCAAATTCAGGAAGCTCCCCAGTCCCAAATCCTGCTCCCTGCTGACTCCTCACCAGGGGTCTCAGCCTGCTCTCTCCCTCTACCCTTCACAGAAGTGGGAACAGCCTTCTGCCATGACACCCTCCTGCCTGGTCTTGTGTCCAGCCAAAATGTTTTGCAAAGGGATTGGGATGGACAGATGAGCCAGTGGAGCTCCTCCATCTGTGTCCTTTTCTTTGGAAGCCATGCTAAACCCCGCAGCCAGGACTGGTGACTATCCAGCCATAACAATAAAAGGAAATTATAAAAATAAACTGCTAGGCCTGCCCCTCCCCCTCAGCCCTCTCAGCAAGATGTTTTTCTTTCCCTGGAAAAAAAGTATGGTGGAAAATGTCTGATGGTTCTAGGAGCTCACAGAGGAACTGCCCAGGTGCAATGGCACATGGGCAGGAAGAGAGTCATGGCAGCTGGGACACCCCAGCACCAGCAGGAGAGCACCTGTGCCACAGGATTGCTTGTGGCATTCAGTGCCAGGATGAAGAAAAGTCTCCAAGAAAGGCAATGAGGGTGGTCCAAGCCCTGTCACAGCTTCTGTCTGAGGGGCACCTGAGCAAGCTGTGCATCCCTAGTGGGGAAATGATGAGATGGGGGCAGGTTTCTGAAGTTGTGACCAGCACGAGGAGGGCAGAAAGGCCTCTGGGCACCACTGCTTCAGTCACAGGAGTTGGATGACATCAGATAAAGCCAGCAGGAGCAAAGTGCAGAACCACATGGGAAAGAAGCAGCTGACCTGTGGGACTCCTCACCATGGGATGTTGTAGAAGGAGAAATTTATGGAGGAGAAACCCACTGGGTGTTACTGAATATGAGAAACCACCTCCAGCACAAGTCCATGTGCTAGAAATACTTTTGGTCCAGAAGAATGTCCCCAAATGCCTCAATCATCATAAATTCTCCAAACACCTGGTTTTGAGCACTGCCTCATCATAGGAGCCGAGGCAGTGCATGGACCTATGCTTTGACCCTGAACGGGACAGCTTATGAGGCCATCAGACATCAGATGTCCCTTAACCATGTGGGACAGAAGCAAGACCTGAAGTCTGTCTGGGAGGATGTTGGGCTGGAGCTACCCAGGCTAGGGGTCAGCTTTGGTGAAGCAGAATGGTGTTTGGGGCTGAGGAGGTAGGTAGAGAGGGAAAATGGCTTGTTTGACTCCAGTGTCTGCCACAGCAGACATACCACCCTTGATGTACCAGTGTCTGCAAGAAAGACAAGAAATGGTAATGGGCCGATTGGAGGCTCCAAGAACAATGAAAATTGCTGTTTAATCAGCATAACAGAGCCTTTGCAGGGTGATTCATCTGGTTAGAGTCCCAGCTTCTTTAGGAGGAACTGGCCAGGAAGTGGGGTGGCTGGAGGACTCTGTACGTCATAGGCAGACACAATCCTTGAGTGCCAGAGCTGAGTGTGAGACAGACCCACTCAGTGGATCAGGGCAAGACAAAAAGGGGAACAATCCACGACAGACCCTTCCTGAACCATGATTTACAGCCACTGAAACCACAAAGAGCTGGAGGAAAAACAGCATCTGGCAGGGACAAGCAAAGCCCATGACCTGGCTGGAGTAGGGTCTCTCAGCATCCCATGAGCATGCCAAGTGCCAAGTGCCAGGCCAACTCCCAGTTCTGCCCTTGAGAGCAGGGCTGGTGTAGGAAGCCTCTAAACAAGTCTCCAAAGGCCAAGTCATCTCCGTTTTCAGCTGGTGCCAGGAAGTGAAGACAACGAACCTCAGGGCCAAATGAGTCCCCAGGTCAAGGAATTTCCAGGTCACCTGAGCCTGAAAGGTGATGCCTGAGGTGCACCGAGTTGGGGAAGTCTCTGTCAGTGCTCACATGGGAGAGCTGGTGGAAGACAGAGGATGCATGATGGAAGAAAGGGATCTGCTGGTGGTAAGGGGACCAAGGAGCTGCTGATGGATCTGGTGACTTCAAGTGGGGGGCATGGGCCAGAAAATCTATCTCTTGTTCAACAACCCCAGCCATGTTAGTGCTCAGGCTGGAAGAAAAAACCTGTGAACCTCTGCCTCTGACACTCTGATGATGGTCTCATCCTGTCTCTTCTCAGCAAGACCAGGCTGCAAAGTCCCTGGTGGGCCCAGGGCTTCAAGTGGCTGATGCCCTTGGAATGCTCTAGGTCCCAGATCCCTGGAAGCCTCTGGATGGAGACCTACAGGCCAGCACCCAGCCCCACTCTGAACTGCTGGTTCAGAGGCTCCACAGCAGATTTCAGTATTTCTCTTTGCAAAACTCCTGTTCCCAGGTATTTGCATTTCCCCACCCATGGCCCATGTTCGCTCTCATCTGGATGCAATGTCTGTCTGGCTGTGACATTGGATCAGGCCACACTGCCATGACTCCCGCCCAGAGCTGGAGATGGGCTGGACTGACCAACAGTGGGGCCAGAAAAGCAGGGACATGGGGACACAGTTGCCGGCAAGGCCACGGGCAGAGCTGAAGGACACAGAACTGCAGCTCACCTCCTCTCTAAGCAACACAGGAAAAGGAACCCTCCCCGTCTGAAATGGGAAGAGCAGCTTTCCTTCCTCTTTGTGAGATGCTATCAGGAGTTATGGAAAGTACATTTCAAAAGCATTTTAACGGTGCCCTTCACAATCTCACTGTCCACCACAGTGTGACAAGATCAACAAATGCTGATCTGTTGATGCTGGAGCCTTTGGAGCTTTCACATCCCTTCATGTGGAGCTCAGAGCAATCCCATTTCTGAGCAGCCTCTGCTCCCCGTGGTGTTTATCTGCTCCCAGTAGCCAAATCCAGGCTCAGACCAGTGTACAGATACCCAGTGCCACTGGCACTGCCCCAGCTGTGCACCCAGAGCATCTGTTGACAAGCACTGTCCCCCCGAGGGTCACCCACCAGCACAGCTCCTTCTCATCTCTGAGCTCATCAGGTCTTCTTGAGACTGCTGGCCTGATCCCAGATGCTCCTGATGAGCTCTATGGTGGGAGAAAAGCCTCCACTTGCCTCTCAGGCTGTGCCCAGGGGTATCCCCTGCCTCCCTGGCATGCAAACCCTGGACCCCAAGCTCAGCCCAGCCCCTGCAGCCCAGATGAGTTGATACCTACCTGCACGCTTCTCGCTCCAAGTCCAGCTCAGACACTGCCTCGTAGCTCTGATCAGAGGAGATGCCAACACCCTGGAAGGATAGATTTGTCACATCTCCTCTCCCCTCTGCCCTCTCCCATCTTAGACCTCCTCAACCTTCCTGGCCCACTGCTGGGGGGTTTCAGCCTGTGACCTGCACCCCAGCCAGGCACAGCGGGGCACCACAGTCCCACCATCTGCAGGTCCCTACTCTGCAGCAGCTGGTGGGATGCAGAGTGATGGCAGGGGACAGCCACCATCCCCACAATCTCCTCTCACCTTCTGCTCCTGGGACTGGGCTTCATGCCTGAAGATGGTCTCACTGTAGGGGCTGACAGGCTGCTCGTTGACCTCTGTGGGCAGACACATGGGAGGGAAATGCAGTCAGCAGCGTCTGCTGTGGGGCAGCGACCAGCCAGGACTGTCAAACCTGGAGGGGACCCCCCTTCCGAGCCCACCACAGGTGTGCCCAACATCCAGGGCATCTGGATAACAGAGATGCCAGCTCAAATACCTGTGGGGCTGGGCCCTGCCTTGGCCCAGGGCTACCCTGGTCCCTGAGTGAGGCAGAAGCATGGGGCAGGACATGAGGGAAAGTCAGGGTGTGCGGGTCTCCCTCTCACCGCCCTTCCCTGGGGACACTTCGAGGTCCCCCCTGCAGTGAACTAGTGCCCTGGGGGCTCTCACCTGGCTTGCTGGTGGGTCTCTGCGGGACGGGGGGCAGGCCCCCACTGGGCCAGCCGGGACTGCTGGAAAACAGGAGAGGGGTTACTGTGGCTGCAGCTGGGATAGGGTGCAAGCCTGCAGGGTTTTTCCACCTTGTTTTTCCATCTGGCTTACATGGGCTGGAGGCTTCACCTGACCAGGGCTGAGCCCAGCTTTGTCCCCTGGGATGTGCGGCCTCCCCTCCCTCCTCCCAGCGCCCTCCTTGCTCCCTTCTCCTCCCCACCCTGCGACCTGTCAGGCTGTGTCTCCTGGGGCTGCCAGGCATTTCCTACCTCAGCTCACCCCCAGCAGGAGCCAGTCCCAGAGTCCTCACTCAGTCATCCCCTCACCATGACAGAGAGCCCCAGCCCTACTGCATGTGGGGCAGCAGCTTCTCCCCCCCAACCAGGACAAGTCAGCCAGGTGCTCAAGGTCACCCTGTCAGCTTGGAGGGATCCCGGCTGCCCTGTGGGACCACTCTGCAGAGCCTGGGGAAGGCACAGGGAGGGTGGTTAAAGAGGCTTTGTCAGCACCTGGAGGTAGGCAGGGCCAGGATGGGGATGGGGTCCCAGGGATAGGGGACTCTGGATCCTCGGCTCTGGCTGCTCTGCACCCCTTCTCTGTACCCTGGGATGAGGGAAAGCATCTGCTTACTCAGGATTGTCGTCTGACTGGGTCAGCTCCTGAGGGGACAGAGCTGGGGGCTGTGAGAGACCCTGACCCTGGGGGCCATCCTCCTCTCCTGAGTTCTCAGCAGGTGCTGTTGGGGGTTGGAGTCCTTCATAGATGACGTTGGACACCATCTCCAGCCTGCCCCGTCCTGTGCCTGGCTGTGAGGTTGCCCTGGGGCACGGCGACGGATCTCTCCTGGCTGGGGCAGCTGTGGTGGGCAGGGGAGGGTTGGATGTGGGGTGACCCTCCAGCACGCTCCCAGGGCTGGGCTCAGCTGCTGGGACCCTGTGGCTGTGCCGTGGTGGGACAGATGGGACAGATGGAGGGGATTTCTCTGATGCCTCCAGAGTTCGTCCATGATCAGGAGCTGGGGATCGCAGCCGGGATGCTCTCATGCCCATGGCCACAGCCGTCCCTGGGCCAGTCAGCAGTGCTGGCCTGGGCTCCGGACTCTCCAAATCTGTGGAGCTCTCTCCCGGCACAAACCCCTCCAGTATCACAAAGGCTGTAGATGTCCCGTTGGTGCCCAGGCCGTGTGTTGGCTCCGTAGCATGTGTTGGCAGCACGGGTGCTAAGACATGCTCTGGCTTTGAGCGAGGGAAAACCGTCCTTGGCTTGGGAACCGGCTTCACGAGGGGAGGAGCAGGGTCCTTCTCTAGAGACGATGCCTGGGCAGGCACAGTGACACACTGCTGTGTCCCAAAGGAGTCAGTGGCCCCTCCCGGCTCTGCTTGAATGGCATCCTTGCCTGCCTGGGGGACATCCAGGACCTCGCTGGCTCGGAAATGGGTGTCTCCTACTGCAGGTCCCCCCTGGGACTGACTGAACATCCGTGTCTGCTGAGCCCAGTTTAAGATCCTTTTGCGGTGCCCAGTGGCGGTAATGCCAATCTGCTGCAGGTGGTCGCCGTCCAGCGAGGTGGCATCTCTGGCCACGTGGTACCCATGCTGCTTGAAAACATCCCGGTATCTCTCCAGGTGGATGGTGGCCAGCCAGTCTGCAATATCAGAGTCAGGACCGCACGGGGAGCTCATGGCCCTGGGGTGCCTCTGTGATCGATGCTCAGCCCATCATCTGTAGAAGGAGGAGAAAAAGGGGGTAAGGAAGCAGCAAGAAGAGAGGGAGAAGTTCAACTGCCACAAAGGGCACAGATCCTGTGAGTGGGAGCACAAAATGCTCCTGAAAGTCCTCCCACCTCACTGCTGTCCCCAGAGTCATTCACCTCCCAGCTCAAGAAGTCGGCATCCTGTTGTTGCTCAGCCCCAAGCCTCTCCGCCCCTCCCAGAGTTGCCAGATCCTGGCCCCACTTTGTCGGTGAGGCCATGACCCGAGTTCAAACAGGAACTGAGCAGCTGGGGGCTCACGGGGGAGTGGGTGGTCGAACAGATGCTGGACGCTGGGGCATCCTGGGCTCTGCTGCACACAGTGCTGGATGGGAGGAGGATGACAGCCAGTGCAGCTGGGGGG